>NW_004444007.1:10552862-10589878 GCF_000243295.1 Trichechus manatus latirostris | reverse complement strand
CAGAAGGGAGAGGGTTGACATGTTGTGGTGTTGTTAACCAATGTCATAAAACAAGATGTGTACTACTGTTTCATGAGAAACTATTTGTTCTGTAAACCTTCACCTGAAGTATAATAAAAAAAAAAAAAAACTCAAAAAAATTACAAAAAATAAAAAAAAATTCACACAAAAAAGTATACTTTAAATGGTTACTTCATCAGATCACAAATACACACCTTTGAAAAGAATGTGAGAAAAAACTATCATTAAATGAGTGGGTACTCATGGCTTGTAATAAAATTTACAATGACAGCATCAATCCTGCATCCAAAAATTGACATAAAGATGATATGCTCTGAAAACTGTATTCCTAATCATTATTTGATGACTCAAGCGGTAGTTTTATAAAGAAAAAGATACTAATGTTAAAGATGGCCATGAATAAATAATCTGAATAAAATAGGTTCATGAAATGTGTGAGTGGAAAAAAAGCAATATTTCTAAATTAATATTTTATGCATATAATTTTAAATATGTATGTGTATCTAAATTAATAAATTCTAAGGAGGCAATTGTCTATTTCATTTACTGTATTTTTACCCAAATAACACATGACTTCTACGTTTGTTTGCCAACCATACCTTCCCCTCTTGAGGTATTTTCGAAAGCGCACTATCCTAATTTTTTTACAGCAACATGTAACATAGCGTGCTTATGAAAATACCTCGTGGGAGGGGGGCACGGTTGGCAAACCAATATATATGGTGCATGTTTTTTGCATAAAAATACCAATATATCCCTAAGAGTTTTTAGAGTCATATCTGCCAAAAAATTGGCCTAAAAATTTATGTATTCAACGTGGCCAAAAAATATACGAGATCAGCTTACATTAGGGGCCACCTTCTGCTCAAGTGTATGTAGTATGTGGTGTTTAATGGTTTCAAAGCATTTGTGTCTACACTACTCTTTGCAGAAAGATGCTGGCAACCTGGGTACATCCTCTGAGCAGACATCAGAGGCAATGTCCAGTAAAGGTGAATTTGAACAGGACTGGCTAAATTTTTAATGGCAAATGACATGTCGGGTCCAACCCCAGACTCTGGAAATAAGAAAACAGGATTAATACAAGGAAGTCTTCTTGAAGGCACAGAATGTCAATATTCTAAATATACTATATGTGGAGGTGGTGGTGTTCAACACAGAAATAGGGGCAAGTGTGTCATACACCACTATCACAAGCCCCTGGGCACAACTGGGTTGTATGGACATGAGGAAGTACCAGGTACATAGGCATGATCCTTTACTCTCCAAGAGCTTATTAACCTCTGAAACTGCAGTATTGGTGCAGGCAGGAGTTTTCAAAGTTTGCTGCACACTAAAACAAAACAAAACATGCAGAAATAGCTAAGAATGTATATGTTTAGTTCAACAGACAAGTATTGAGTGCCAGTTACATGCTAGGGCTTGTGGTAGATAAAAGGAAAACAAAGCTAAACAAGACGGTCACAGAAAGCAATGACTGATGATGATGATGATGGTGGTAGTGGTGATGATGATGATGATAATAGTGATGACAGCAATTTCATCGAGCACTATGTTTCAGACACATTCCAAAGCAGTTTACATGGATCAATTAAAGTAATTCTCAGCAATGCCTACCATGGGCTACAAAGCCCTACATGGTCTGGGCCAATGCTCTCTGTCAACCTCATTTTCCAGCATTCTCCCATTGATCATTCCTCTCCAGCTACACTGGTCTCCTTGTATTCCCTGAACACATGGAGAACACTCCATCCTCAGGGCCTTTGCTGGTCCCTCTACCTGGAATACTCTTTCCCAGGATATCTGTATGGCTTAATCATCACTTCCTTTGGGTCTCTGCTCAAATGCCATCATAGGAGACATTTCCTTAACCACTATATATCATATCATACATCCCATCTCCTATAGAGGACACGGTGATGTCCATATCTCCCCTGAAGAACTGAGGGACTTATTCCCCTAACTGTTGGGAGTGATTTCAGCTGCCAACCCTCAGCTCTCAGCCACCTCTACAAATTGCCCTCAGCCAAAGGAGCCACTTCTCAGGTGGCCCATGCCCAGTGGTTAATCAAAGCAATGGTATAAGTCCCCAACTTGGGTCAGTTATAAAGCAACGGCCATCCCAACTTTAAAGACCACCATAGGGTCAGCTGAGGCCTTTTTCCTCATCCTTCATTTCCTGCCCCCGCAGTGTTGATCCTGAGACCTCTACCTCATAAGCTTATTTCATTCTAGTCTCCTCAAAATTTGCTTCTCCAGGTATCCAACCTGCAACATCACCCATGGTTCTCTTTTTCCCTTACTCTGCTTTATTTTTCTTCAAAGAACTTAACACATCTGAACATATTTCATATTTATTTGCATATTGTCTCTCTATTCCTCTCTATGTTAACTCCATGAAGGCAGAGACACTATTTTCTTCAGTGCTGTATCTCTAGTGTTTAGAATAGTACCTGGCACATAGTAGGAGCGCAAGAAATATTCGTTTAATAAATGGAGGAACGGATGAATTAACAAACATCACTGTAGTTGTTTTGTTGAGTGCTGTCAAGTCAGTTCTAACTCATAGCAACTCCATGTATAACAGAAGGAAAAGTTGCCCAGTCCTGCACTATCACCACAATCATTGCTATATTTGAGCCCATTGTTGTAGCCACTGTGTCAACCCACCTTGTTGAGGGTCTTCCTCTCTTTCACTGCCCCTCTACTTTACCGAGCATGATGTCCTTTTCTAAGGACTGGTCCCTCCTGATAATATGTCCAAAGTAAATGAGACGAAGTCTTGCCACCCTCGCTTCTGAGGAGCATTCTGGCTGTACTTCTTCCAAGACAGACTTGTTCGTTCTTCTGGCACTCTATGGTTTATTCAATATTCTATGACAACACCACAATTCAAAGGCATCGAATCTTCTTCAGTCTTCCTTATTCACTGTCCAGCTGTCACAGGCATACGAGGTGATTGAAAATACCATGGCTTGGGTCAGGTGTACCTTAGTCCTCAAGGTGACATCTTTGTTTTTTAACACTCGGAGGAGGTCTTTTGTAGCAGATTTGCCCAATGCAATCCGTCTTTTGATTTCTTGAGACTGCTGCTTCCATGGGCATTGATTGTGGATCCAAGTAAAATGAAATCCTTGACAACTTCAATCTTTTCTCCATTTATCATAATGTTGCTTACTGGTCCAGTTGTGAGGATTTCTGTTTTCTTTATGTTGAGGTGTAATCCATACTGAAGGCTGTAGTGTTTGATCTTCATCAGTAAGTGCTTCAAGTTCTCTTCACTTTCAGCAAGCAAGGTTGTGTCATCTGCATATCACGGGTTGTTATTTATTGAATAAATGGATGAATGGATGAGTTAACAAACACCACTAGGAAGTAGATATTATTGTTATTACTATAATCATTATTATTTTCAGCATTTTGCACTTGAGGAAACCAAGGCTTAGAAAGGTTATGTATCTTGCCTAATGTCACACAGATAATGATTGGTGAAGTCAGGTAGAAATAAAAGCAGTTGCCATTGAGTTGATTCTGACTCATGGTGACCCCATGTGTGTCAGAGTAGAACTGTGCTCCATAGGGTTTTCAATGGATGATTTTTCAGAAGTAAACAACTAGGGCTTTCTTCCGAGGCACTTTTGGGTGGACTCAGACCTCTAACTTTTGGTTAGCAGCTTAGCACGGTAACCGTTTGCACCACCCAGGGACTCCTGAGGTCGGGTAGACAGAGTTACAAATGTGATTTTTCAAGTGAATACAGACAGTAAGATGTATGCATAATGTGCCAAAGGAATAAGAAGCAAGTCAAGTAAAAAGACATGTTGGTGGGACAGAGCGTTAAGAGAGAAATGAAACAAGTACTTGCTTCTGTATCAAAACTTGGAAAGAATCAGAGTATGAAACTTATTTAAAAAAAAAATCGAGAAAGCAAAAAGAAAGTGTTTTACCACCTTAGCCAACGGCTAAATATTCTGGGCTCCAAGTAAGACCAATCAAATCAATGCCTAACCCACTCCCTTATTTAGACCCAAAGCCATCCAAAATTAGATGCATTTCCACTAAATTTTCATTTTTTCCTAAATCACCAGTCACTGGGAGCATCATTTAGCTAAGAATCAGATCAAGATGAATTAATAATCAAATACATTATGTCACTGCCTCTATTTCTGGCTATTCCAAGGAGGCAGGGAGGAAATAAGGAAGAAGAACATTCCCTTGTGGTACTCACTGAGGAGTTCAATGACACCACCAGCGGATGATGACAAGGCTATGAAGAATAGTTCCTTAGAGAAGCCTCTACATTTCAACTATAAATCTCTGTCTTTAGACAACTGAATAGTTGCTTAGATAAGTTGCCATTTCTTTATCTTTTTTTCTCTTGTAAGAAGAAAATATTTTTTTAAAAAAAAGACCTGAGTCTCTCTCAAAGAGGGAAGCCATAGAAAGTCACACTGTGTTTTAGAAGCAAAACAAGGAGCACTGATGACCTGAGGAATAAGATATTTTGGGGCAGGGTCGGGGGGAAAGATGGGGGAGTTGGAAGAAAGTTGGTGTCCTAGAGCTAGGAAAGAGTCTTGACTTTCTTTTTCCCGGTAACAAGTAGCAGTCACTTTGACCTTGTGGGGGTATTTCAAAGATCACACGTAAAAAAAGTACAATCAAGAAATGTGGAGCTATAGCAGGAAATCAAAGAAGAGAGCATGACTTTCTGTGGCTTGCAAAAGAAAAGATAAAGGAAGCAAAGAGACAAAATGAGCTACACAAGAGTTAGGGGGGAAAAATGCTTTTACAAGTCTATCAAAGGGAATAAAACCACCAAAGGGAAGTGTACCACAAAATAAAGGAGGAAAAGATGAAATAAGGACCCACACATTAAAATGCTTCACAAACCACACTGCAAACTGAAAGCTCTCATCCTCATTAGAAAGTCTAATATGGTATATTTTCCCCTAATTACTGAGATATCAGGGTTGACCATCAGGGAATCCAATTCAACATGATTAAACTTTGCTCGTTCATCGTCTCCTGTGACTATAGAAGTTGGATTGGAACTGAGCTAGCTTCAGAGAATGACTTCAGGTTGGGGACACTGGCTGTCTGGTCCTGAGACGTAACAGCCAAAAAGCATCCAGCTTTACTCCAGTTCCTTCCAAAGGTTACCTCCCTCACCCCACCTCCAAATTCCTCTCACACATCCTTACACATCCCCAGCCCAGATGACCCTGGGCTCCTTCCTTCTCCGTCCATTTAACAACTGTTTATTTGAGTGCCTGGAGTCCCTGGGTGGTACAAACAGTTAACACGCTTGACTGCTAACCAAAAGGTTGGAGTTTCAAGTCCATCCAGAGGATCCTTGGAAGAAAGACCTGGTGACCTACTTCTGAAAAATCAGCCATTGAAAACCCTGTGGAGCGCAGTTCTGCTCTGACACACATGTGGTCGCCATAAGTCACAATGAATTTGACAGCAACTGGTACTGGTACTGCTGTTGAGCACACAATAATTGGGTGTTAGACCGTGCTAGACCTTAAACCTACAAAAGTGAGCAAAACAGACAAGGTTCCTGGATAAAATGGAATCACATGGGAAACAGATAATTGTACAATGATTTAATTACAAGTTGTGGTAAATGTTAAACGAACACTGTGAGAATGTCCAACATGGAACTCAATCTAGCCTGCTGGGTAAGGGAAAGCTTCCCTGAGGAATTAAGGGCTGAGCTTAGAACCAAAGGACTAGCTGTAGTAGCTGATGTCAGGCTGGGTCTGAGGCTTGAGAAAAGTATTCCAGACAGAGGAAATAGCCATTGCATCCTGAGGTCAGAGGGAATGGGGTGAGCTTGAAGACTGCGAGAAGACCAGAGTGACAGAAGTGCAGATGACAAGAAGGAAAGGGAATACAGAGGCGAACTGAAGCCGGACAATGCAGGGTTTTATAGGCCATTTTAAGGAACTGTCTTCACCCCAGGAACAGTCAGGAAGGATTTTAAAGGAGTGGGATTGTTTGACATACCAGATCTTTTTAATCTATTCCGTTAGGTGGAGCCAGGACTGGCTACGTAATTTGCAGTGGTTTAGTGCAAAATAAAAATGTGGGGCCCCTTGTAAAAAAATTATTAAGAATTTCATAAATGCGACGGTGGAGTATTAAACCAAGCACCAAACAAAAACCGAACCCATTGCTGTCAAGTCAATTCTGACTCATAGCGACCCTATAGAACGGAGTAGAACTGCCTCATAGAGTTTCCAAGGAGAGCCTGGTGGATTCAAACTACTTACCTTTTGGTTAGCAGCTGTAGCACTTAACCACTACGCCACCAGGGTTCCCAAACCAAGCACAGGCCCTCTAAGCCAGCCCTGGGTGGAGCAGTCCCTGTGTACCTGGGGTCATTTTGGTCCTGGCAAGTCAGGACAGCTCCATGGTAGGTTCCAGCCTTTGCATTAAGCTCTCTCTGAACTCTTCAAGAAAGCAAAGTGGACCCCGTCAGAACAGTACTCATAGTGCACTTTAAAATACCATCCAAGGGTTCTGGTCTTCAAATTCTTTAAACTAACCAATGTAAAGAAAGAGAAGGTTAGCTGACTCTTTTCAGAAAAAAGCTGGTATGAGAAGAGCAATAAAGCTGGGTGAGGGTAACCTAGCGCCAAGGCTTTTAAACTAAAACAACACACAGATCTCCCTCAGGGGCATAAGAGGTGTCAGAATGGGAGCCAGGACCAGGGTGAGGCAAAGGAGGCTCCCAGGGCACAAAATTTAAGGAGGCATTTATTCTCAAGGCTATGCAAGTGCAGTGCCAGCACATGAGAGTGAGTGCCTCCTTAAATTTGGCCCCCTAGTTGTCTGGCTTGCCTCATCCTAGTCCCTGCCCCACTAGGGCATGAATATGAGGAGTTTTTGTGAGACGTAGCCATCAAGTCAGCCCTATGCCAGGGCTGTATGAAGGCCTGAAGATTAGAAGAGGCCATTTTTGTGTTGGGAACACTTTCTAGAATTCAGTGACATAAAGCAGGCCCTTTGGAGCTGTCTTCTTGCCAACTTTGGACAAATAGGCTTGAGCCAGGTAAAGATCTGGGCCATGGGTATCTTTGATGTGTGACACTTTACATATTGAAGTGAATTATATAGGCTCAAGGACATTGGTGGTTCTTCCCTCCTTCCCTCCTTGCCTTTCTTCCTTCTTTCCTTCCTTCCCTCCCTTCCTCCTTCCTCCCTCCCTTCCTTCTTTCCTTCCTCCTTCCCATTCTTCCTTCTTTCCCTTTCCCTCCTTCCTTCCTTCTTTCCTTCCTTCCCTCCTTCCCTCCTTTCCTTCCTTCCCTCCCTTCCTCCTTCCTCCCTCCCTCCCTTCATTCCTTCCTTCCTCCCTCCCTTCCTTCCTTCCTCCCTCCCTCTCTCCCTTCCTTCCTTCCTTTCCTTCCTTTCTTCTTTCCTAAATTTCAACCATTTGTATAGTCAGAGCACTAAGCACAGGAATTCTCACTTTCTATGCAGGAGACCTGAGTTCGATTTCAACCAATGCACCTCATGCACAGCCACCACCTGTCTGTCAGTGGGGGCTTGCGTGTTGGTGAACAGATTTCAGCAGAGCTACCTAAGATGGACTAGGAAGAAAGGCCCGGTGATCTACTTTCAAAAATCAGCCAATGAAAACCCTATGGATCACAATGGTCTGATCTGCAACCAATCATGGGAGATGGCGCAGGACTGTGGATTGACTCAATGGAAGCTAACGACAACAACATGTAAGCTCTGGTCAGTTAGAGACTCATTTTAGTTGCCTTGTCTAGGAATTCAGACAGTGAATTGCTGATATGAAAATGACTTCACCTGTATTAGCTCAGCTTTGTTTCATCAAAGCCGTATTCATTTCAAACAAATGTCATCAACATACAGGTTTCCACTATTTTATGTGATGAGAAATGAAATGGTAATTCTGTTGATCCTATCTTCCCGTTTTTCTTTTCCCTCCCACCTCAGCACTCATACTGTCCTACCTTCCTCCTCCTTCCTCTCCATCTCATTACGTAGCTTCGTCACGCCCAGTGACCATTAAAAAGCATTGAAGGAAACTTCATTGGTGGCCAAGGAAAAGCTCTATGGGGGCCACATCGGAGGCCTGGCTGGGCAAGCAGATAACAGTTTCCAAAGGTGCAGACTATCTTCACAAAGTAATTCAACCCACGAACCCTGCCTGATTTCATCTTTCTTCTATTGCTGTGTCTGGGATTTTTGCTCCTCTTTTGGACTGAAAAGTGCAATTATTTCACAGCGACTGATTTTCCTGTTAGAGGATGGAAAGGCCGTTATTAATTTGTCCTCACATTAGTATACTTCACCTCCTTTCATCTTTATCACCCATCTGTATCTTCCTCAGAGGTCTTGTTTACATAAAACAGGACTCTTGGATGCAGAAAGGGCTTAAAGAGTCTCAGCATAACCACTACAGAGCAAACATGGTACACTCACCCTTTATAATTACGAACCATTCGACACTATTAACAAACGTCTTCAGCAAATGGTGCCAGGCAGCTTCTTTCTAGATTTCTTTTATTACTATAAAGATCAGCCATAAACTCAATTGTTAACTTGCTCTATGACATTCTGGCATTAAGCTCTAACAGTAGGGGCAGATATCTTGAACTGTGCTCTGATGACAGACTTGAACAATTTGACTTTTCTTAACCTCACAAGTTTTTCTTCCTTTCTCCCTTCTTCCCTCCCTTTCATTTCTCCTCCCCCACCCCAACCCCGCACCCCATTCTGCTTTCCTTTCTTCCTTCCTTCCTTGTCTCAAATATTTGTATAGTCTGAGCACTAAGCACAGAGAAGTAAGACTTCAGGAGCATTGACCTCTCAATTCCACCCACAACAGTGTTGCCTTACCAAAGGACTTCTGGTTCAGCAAGTCTGATCTGAGAGCTTGAGGAGCTGACCAGTGCGTTTCCCTTTAACTGAGATTGCACCATGAACAAAGAGCTGGAAGCAAGTTGTTAGTTTCAACAACTAGTTCTTGAGCACCTACTAGGCACCTGACATTGTTTTAACTGCAGATGAACACCAGATGTGGCAGCAGTTGATTCCGTCTTGATGGGATAAGAAAGCGTACGGAGTGTAAGGGATATTTGATCTCAGCTTTGAAGGATGAATAGACATTTTGCTAGATAGAAGCGGAAGAAGGGCGTACCCGATGGAAGGTCTGGGATAATAAATGCATACATGGAAATGTGAAAGTGCACCAGGGTTTGGAGAAGGCTACTCCAACCTGGTATGATTTTTTTTAATGTTTTAGAATGCATGGCAATGAACTAGGTGCCAGGGTGGAATAAAAAATGTGGTCCCAGCCCTTCAGGAGCTCTCACGATCTACCTAGGAAATCCCGCTTAAAAAAAACAAAAAAACAAAAAAAAAAAAAACCGTTGCCATTGAGTTGATTCCGACTCATAGCGAACCTATACGATAGAGTAGAACTGCCCCATAGGGTTTCCAAGGAGCGGCTGGTGGCTTCGAACTGCCGACCTTTTGGTTAGCAGCCGAGCTCTTAACCACTGAGCCACCAGGGCTCATCACCTGGGAAATCAGAGGTACATAAATAAGTACAACTTGAGCAAAATGAGACAAGGGAGTGATAAGAAATGTATCAAGAAAGCGTACGGGAAAGAACAATGAGTGCCGTCTGGGAAGGCGTCAAGAAGGTCTGACTGGTGGAGAATGTGTGTCTGGGGGTACAAAGAATGGCAGAAAACAAGGGTAAGAGCATCCCAGACAAAAGGAATGACCTGAGCAGAATGATTATGTGAGAGACCAACTTGTGTTTAGGAAAATATAGCATATAGGGTCTGACTCTGAGGTAGCAGATAATGGTAGGAAGATGGGCTGGGATGAGTTTAGGGAAGGCCTTGAATGCCATAATGAGAAGTCTAAGCTTTATCCAGTAGAAAATGGAGATTAATAAAAGGTTACTTAACAGTGATATTATATCAAAGGCATAATCTAGGCAAATATATTCATCTCGAAAACCTTCTTTAGGTAATGACTGCCAGGAATATTGTCTGGAAAAGGATTCTGGGCTCAATGGGAAAGAAAGGAATTCATTTATCCATTTGGTTATCTGCCATGATTAGCCGGAAGAGTACTCCTTCTATTTGAATAGTAGAGAGCCTCCGGTTAAACAATGGTTTAATTGTTCTTGGGCATATCTCCCTTTTAGTCACCTCAATAAGGTCTCGGGAATAGTGGAGTAATATTCATCAGAGATTTTTATAAGAAGCAATCCTACCATAATCAACTCAACAGCAGAACTGAGACATCATTAGTTAATAATACCGGCCAAGTCCTTTGAAGTTCAAAAGTACCATAAACACACTACAAATTATTGCTAGTAACCAACGAATCAAAGGCATCTTTCCAGCACCCAACATAAAAGGCCAACTACTGGTTTGAAGATTCCATAGGTGGCACTCCCTCCTTCTCACTCACCACAACTTCTCGCAACGTCGCCTCAGTCAATGTCAAGGGAAGCTCTGCTCTTCCTGAATATCAAAGAACACAGGTGCAGCTGGCTCTAGAAGGTACTGGAAATGCTTGCCAAAAAACAAAGAGAAAAATCAGTGCAGCTCAGCTGGGAAACCTTAGAAGAGGACAATAATGGGATGGAGCAGCAGAATCTTTGAGGTGGGAAATTGAACTGAGTTCTAGGATCTAGACAAGGTGTCCTTAACCAGAGATCTATAGGACCGCCCCGTGGATGAAATTTGATGTGTGTCTGGCGGGGGTCATTTTCAATGACTTCTAACTGAAATTTAGCATTTCCTTTAATGATGAATGTAGTCTCACATACTTTGGACATGTTATCAGGACAGACCAGTCCCTGGAGAAGGACATCATGTTTGGTAAAGTAAAGGGTCAACAAAAAAGAGGAAGACCCTCAATGAGAGTGGCTGCAACAATGGGCTCAAACATATCAATGATTATGAGGATGGTACAGGACTGAGCAGTGTTTTGTTCTGTTGTACAGAGGGTCCAAACGAGTCCGAACCAACTCGATGGCACCTAACAATGACCCAGTCAATAAACCACAGTAGTATTAGCAGTAACCTGTGAGTTTTTCAACAATAGCAATCACAGTTATTTTCATATCATATTACAGTGTTGCAGTTACCTTGAAATATCATCACTCTTTTGAATTATGGTAGTTATTAGACTGAACGCTAGATCTTTTTTGTTGTTGTTATTGTTAGCTGCCCCGAGTCACCCTCCAACCTATGACAACTCTATGAACAACACGATGAAACATTGCCCAGTCCTGTGCCATCTCCGTGATTGGTTGTGGATTAGACCACTGCGATCCATAGGGTTTTCACTGGCTGATTTTTGGAAGTAGATCATCAGGCCTTTCTTCCTAGTCCATCATTGTCTGTATGCTCTGCTGAAATCTGTTCAGCATCACAGCAACACGCAAGCTTCCAGTCACAGACAGGAAATGGCTGTGCTTGAGGTGCATTGGTCAGAATCAAACCCACTGAACCTCCAAGATCTTGTTAAATCTTAATAAAGAAGTACATCTATTACTATATCACAAATCTGTTTTAAAAAATATTTGATAACTGTTGTTGTTGTTAGGTGCCATTGAGTCAGCTCCGACTCATAGTAACCCGATGCACAACAGACCGAAATCCTGCCCAGTCCTGCACCATCCTCACAATCATTGTTATGCTTAAGCCCATTGTTGCAGTCACTCTCATTGAGGGTCTTCCTCTTTTTCACTGACCCTCTACTTTACCAAGCATGATGTCCTTCCCCAGGGACTGATCCATCCTGACAACATGTCCAAAGTATGTGAGATGTAATCTCGCCATCCTTGCTTCTAAGGAGCATTCTGGTTGTATTTCTTTCAAGACAGATTCGTTCGTTCTTTTGGCAGTCCATGGTATATTCAATATTCTTCTCCAACACCACAATTTAAAGACATTGATTCTTCTTCGGTCTTCTTTATTCATCGTCCGGCTTTCACATACATAGGAGGTGACTGAAAACACCGTAGCTTGGGTCAGGCACACCTTAGTCTTCAAGGTGACATCTTTGCTTTTCAACACTTCAGAGAGGTCTTTTGCAGCAGATTTGCCCGGTGCAGTGTGTCTTTTGATTTCTCAACTGCTGCTTCCATGAGTGTTGACTGTGGATCCAAGGAAAATGAAATCCTTGACAACTTCAATCTTTTCTCCATTTATCATGATGTTGCTTATTGGTCCAGTTGGGAGGATTTTTGTTTTCATTATGTTGAGGTGTAATCCATACTGAAGGCTGCGGTCTTTGATCTTCATCAGTAAGTGCTTCAAGTCCTCTTCACTTTCAGCAAGCAAGGTTGTGTCATTCGCATAACGCAGGTTGTTAATGAGTCTTCCTCCAATCCCGATGCCACATTTTTCTTCATATATTCCAGCTTCTCAGATTATTTGATCAGCATACAGATTGAATAGGTTATGGTGAAAGGGTACAACCCTGACGCACACCTTTCCTCACTTTAAACCACGCGGTATCCCCTTGTTCTATTCAAACGACCGCCTCTTGTTCTATGTACAGGTTCCTCATGAGCATAATTAAGTGTTCTGGAATTCCCATTCTTTGCGATGTTATCCATAATTTGTTAGGATCCACACAGCTGAATGCCTTTGCATAGTCAATAAAACACAGGTAACTATTTTGCTCTAATTGTTTTCTTTTGTAATCCTATGTATTTTGTTTATGTATTTAGAAATGTTATTCTGAGGAGTCCATGGGCTTCACTAGACTCCAAAGGAGTCTAAGGCAGAAAAAAATTTTAAGAACTTCTGTACTACACAGATTTGTCCAAAATTCTGAGAGTGCAGCTTTACATCTCTCTCTAGATTTGTTTCTGCCACTCCCTGCACATACCCAGCACGCCACCTCTACCCTACTTCCTGCCATTTCTCCAGTAAACTCCGCAATGTCCCAGTTTCTTACCTCTGCTGGTACTGGTCCCTGAATCCAGAACCAGCTTGCCAGGCTCATAATTTTGCATATTTTTCTTTAAACTGGATCAACATCTATTCGGTGAGAATGATAAGAAACTGATTTTCCGTGAACCAGATTTGCATAATTTATGTATATTTGTAGCCCATATGTCCACTGTCTCCTCAATCTCTTCTTTCAGCATTCCCATAACTAAGCTCTTTACTGAGCAAGGAGAACCTCCTGAAGATTTCACAGAGGAGACAGGGAGGTGGGTTACATCCCTGGGCATATGGCATTTCATGGGAAATGTCCCCACCAGCCATGTCTCTTCTCCCTATTCTCACATCTTCAGTGGTAGGGTCTCCTCCCTTTTCCCCTCTCTAGTATGCAGGCTTTTCCCTTCCATCTTCCCCTTCGTAGACCTCCACATTCTCTCTTTTTTTATGTGAAGCCATTTAACTTTGTCCTAGTTTCTCTAAGTTTGCATGCTTCATACTTTATACTGAGATTGAGGAATTTGTTTGTGACCAGCAAACAAAAGATTCTCTAGGTACCAAGATCCACCCGCCTTAAAGGCAATAATTATTTCCCTGTCACATGTTCACATTAAAAACTAGAGATTTATTACATGTCCAGAACAGGAGCCAAACCATTTTACATTTCACCAATTACATAAGGAGTAATATGGGAAAACTGCTACTAAGTGGCACTGTCATGGATTGAATTGTGTCTCCCAAAAATATCTGTCAACTTGGCTGGGTCATGATTCCCAGTCTTGTCTGATTGTGTACCATTTTGTAATCTGATGTGATTTCCTTATGTGTTGTAAACTCTATCACCATGATGTAATAAGATGGATTAGCGGCAGTTATACTGATGAGGTCTACAAGATTAGACGGTGTCTTACGCCAATCTCTTTTGAGATATAAAAGAGAGAAGCGAGCAGAGATACACGGGAGCCTCATACCACCAAGAAAGCAGTGCCGGAAGAAGAGCGCATCCTTTGGACCTGAAGTTGCTGCGCAGAGAAGCTCCCAGACCAAGGGAAGACTGATGACAACGACCTTCCTCGTGAGCCGACAGAGAGAGAAAGCCTTCCCCTGGAGCCGGCGCCCTGAATTTGGACTTGTAGCCTACTGGACTCTGAGAGAATAAACTTCTCTTGTTAAACCATCCACTTGTGGTATTTCTGTTATAGGAGCACTAGATGACTAAGACAGGCACCATATTTCTAATTTTTCCAGGGGTGTTTTTGTACCCTTTCTAGAAAGTCACCTGGGACTGATGGCTTGTTCATCCCTTAATTCAGTTCTGCCTCCCCACTGGAGGGCCCTTTGCCCACCCCACTGGACTTGTCCACCTGTCCTCTCAAGGAACATCTTTTATAGGCGGTGTTTGTTCCCTAACCCTTCAGACAAATTCTCCTCTCTATGGATCTTGCACTCATTATATCATATTATCATTGTTTGTTTAGTAATAATGACTAAGATGTATTAAGTATCTACCATGTGCCAGGCACTTTATTTTGACCATAACAAAACCAAAACAGTTGCCAATAAGTCAATTCTGACTCATGATGACCCCATGCACAACAGTGTTTTATTAAATGCTTAATACATGCTTAATTTTACTAGGACTTTGCAAATTTCATCTGATCTTCATAACAATCCTAATGATATTAGAATCATCCCCAGCTCACAGATGAGGAATTTGAGACCCAGAAAAGTTACATAGTATTTCAAAGGTCACATAAAGTTGATCAGCTTGACATTAAACCCTGCATCAAAATCTGAAACTTGAACATTCACTGGGTGTTTTATGACATTAAAGAATTATTGTTAATTGATCTTTTAGGTGTGATAACGGTATTATGGTTGTTTTAAAAACAAGTCCTTATCTTTTAGAAATACAATAAGAAATATTTACTGATAAAAAAGGCAAACAAACAAATGAGATCCAAGTCAATAAATCATTTTAGACCTGACGTATTCCACCAGCACAAATCCCCAGGATCACAGTAGATTGGGAAGAACCAAGCCCAGAGCAGGGTCTCCCCCTACCATGCTTTGTAACCTTGGTTAAGTCACTTCACCCCCTCCTGTAAATGAACGAGCTGAACAGGATGTTTCTAATGTTCTGGTCAGCTCTATGATTTTCAAGCAGGATGACAGTTATTTATCTCTGTCTTGAGGGGCACTTCCATCATTCATAGTGGTTCTTGAATAGAGTATAGGCTGTACCAAGGTATGATCCAATTCACCTGGATTTAGACATAATCTTCATCAAGAAAATATTCTCTTTTTCTACAACAAAAGCCTTGATATTCAAACTTCTTACTTCATTTCTCTGTTTAGCAGTGAAACCTTTTGTTCAAATGAAATGGTACACAAATGCCTAATTTATAAAACTTTTACAGACAGCTGCTGTGCTTTAAATGAAAGCTGGAAAACCCCCCAAAAAGCACCCATAAAAACTCACTCGTCTATAACATCCAGAAACTGTTTTAATCAATTATTTTTATTTGCTCATTTAATTCTCCTGTCATTCAAATAAAATGAGTCCCATTTTAAGATGAGGAAACTGAGGCACAGAGAGGTTAAAAAGAGTATCCGGTGTCATAAATATAGGAAGTGTCTGAGCTGGGAGGAACCTCTACTCTTAGCTGCAACATTGTGTCCCTCTCAATATGGCTACACATTTGTCCTCCACTAAGCCATGGGCTCCTTGGGGAGAAGAGCAACGACTTTACATTCCTAGTGTCTGGTCTGGGTGTCGAGCCCACATCCGTGGAATAAATGAAATTTATTGAACGTTTTTTAGAACACTTTTGAAATCACAGCTCATTAAGCTTTGTACGTATGAATGGGCCCTAGTGATCAGTTCCTTATTTTAAAGATGAAAAAAACAAGGCCGTGGGAAGTTAAGTGATTTTCTCAAGACCAGCTAGTTAGTAGCAGAATCAAAACTAGAACCTAGGTCTCTTGACTACTAAAGAATCGAACTCATAAAGGGATTAGATTAACAAATGATTATGAATAAGGAAGACTGAAGAAGAATTGATGCCTTAGAATTATGGTGTTGGCAAAGAATATTAAATATACCATGGACTGCCAGAAGAATAAACAAATCTGTCTTGGAAGAAGAACAGCCAGAATGCTCCTTAGAAACAAGAATAGTGAGACTTTGTCTCACATACTTTGGGCATGTTATCAGAAGGGACCAGTCCCTGGAGAAAAACATGCTTGGTAAAGTAGAGAGTGAGCACTAGGCTGCTAACCAAAAGGTCAGTGGTTAGAACCCACCAGGCACTCCACAGGAGAAAGATGGCGGTCTGCTTCTGTAAAAGATTTACATACAGCCTTGGAAACCCTACAGGGCAGTTCAACTCTGTCCTGTAGGGTTGCTATGAGTCAGAATTCAACTCGATGGCAATGGGTTTGACTTTTGTTTTTATAACTGTGGCTATAATCCCATTTGGGAATGCGTTTTCCTTGCTATGTTGATGAGGCAGTATTAGTGTAGAGTGTGTCTTAAATTAATCTCTTTTGAGATATAAAGAGAAGATTAAGCAAAAAATCACAGATGGGGAAGACAGATGCCACACCACATGAGATCTCCGAGGAACCAAGGAACAGATGCTGAAAAGAGACAAGGACTTTCCCACCAAGAGCCAACAGAGGGAGAAAAATCTCCTAGAGCCGTTATCCTGAATTTGGACTTCTAGCCTTCTAAACTGTGAGAAAATATTTTTGTTTGTTAAAGCCATCCCTCCTGGACTAAACAAAAGCTAAGAAGTTTCCTGAATACAGTCAAACATTTCGAGGGACAGAGTAGCAGGGGTGGGGGTCTGGGGACCATGCTTTCAGGGGACATCTAGGTCAACTAGCGTAACAAACTTTATGAAGAAAATGTTCTTCATGCTACTTTGGTAAGTCACGTCTGAGGTCTTAAAAGCTTGCAAGCAGCCATCTAAGATGCATCAGTTGATCCGTATCACCTGCAGTAAAGGAGAATGAAGAACACCAAAGACACAAGGAAAGCAGTAACCCAAGAGACAGAAAGGGCCACATAAACCAGAGACTTCATCAGCCTGAGACCAGAAGAACTAGAAGGTGCCAGCTACCACCAATGACGGCCCTGACAGGTAACACAAGAGAGAGTCCCTGATTGAGCAGGAGAAAGGTGGGGTGCAGAACTCAAATTCTAGTAAAAAGACCAGACTTAACGGTCTGACTGAGACTGGAGGAACCCTGGAAAGCATGGCCCCCTGATTCTCTATCAGCCCAGAACTAAAACAATTTCCGAGGCCAACCAACTCTTCAGACAAAGACTGGACTGGACTGTGGGACATAAAATGATACTCATGAAGAGTGCGTTTCTTAGCTCAAGTAGATACATGAGACTAAACAGGCAGCTTATGTCCAGAGGTGAGATGAGAAGGCAGAGAGGGTCAGGAGCTGGTTGAATGGACACAGGAAATCAGGGGTGGAAAGGAGGAATGTGCTGTCACAGTATAGGGAGAGCAATTAGGGTCACATAACAATGCATGCATAAATTTTTGTATAAGAGACTAACTTGAAATGTAAACTTTCACTTAAACTACAACAATAAACAAAAATAAATAAATAGATAAAGTCACCTGTCACTTGTGGTGTTTCTGCTATAGCAGCGCTAGATAACTGAGACTCCCTGCGAGAGGTGGAGAGTCTGTACCCTTCCCTGCTCACCCTTGTTAAAGAAGTGAGCTATTTGGGAGTGCCTCAGAGCACAGAGGCCCAAGCAATGAATCAACCCCATCATTATATTACCAACCCTACCACCAATTTGTTGGGCATCACCACTATGCCTTTAGGTTTTTCTTTTTTAATTTTTTGCTCGAAAAGGGAGAGATTCTGCTACTTACCACCCACTTACCTATCAGCTGGAATGAATTGAGATTTGTAAAACTTCAGAGAACTGAGGATGAAAAGTGTTACAAATAGCATTACTAGAAGTAGCAATAACAGCAGTCCAGGGACAAGGACTAGAAGGCAGAAGGGGACAGGAAAGCTGGTGATAGGGAACCCAAGGGTGAGTAAGGACAGCGTTGACATGTAGTGGGGTTGTTAACCATGGTCCTAGGGTAACATGTGTACTAACTGCTTAAGGAGAAACTATTCTGTTCTGTAAACCTTCATCTAAAGTGAGAATAGCAGCACAACTGGAAGAACGTAATCGATGTCACTGAATTGTGCGTGTAGAAATTTTTGAAATGGTGTCTTTGGCTATGTGTATTTTCACCAAAAAAAAAAAAAAAGGTGGAGAAGGGGAGTGTTGACATGTTGTGGGGTTGTTAACTAATGTCATAAAACAATACGTGTACTGACTGTTTAATGAGAAACTATTTGTTCTGTAAACCTTCACCTAAAGTACAATTTAAAAAAAAAAGAAGTAGCGATAAATCAAGTAAAGAATGTAATGTGCAAGCTGGAACATAAACTGGAATTAAGCCTCATAAATATAAAAGAACTAGACACCTACAGTTCTTTGAATTCTAACAGTAAAATGCTTAACCTAAATTTTAGATTAACAAGGCACCCAAGTAGCCATCTCAGAAAGGCGTAATCGGAGAATGTTGGGGCAGGATTATCAGCAGGAACACTTCTGAAAACGTGCCTAATCTGCTGTGTATCTTTAATGTTTTTTAGGGGAAATTATAGTAGTAAAATTTGACAGTTTACTGTGTGCCAGGTATATTTTCTAAGCTCTTTACATTATTAACTCATTTAATCTTCACAACAGTCCTATGAAGTAAGTCCTGTTATTATCCCCATTTTAAACTGTTATTATGGATTTTAAAGATGCGGAAACGGAGGGCCAGAGTTCACACAGCTGATAAAGTCAGAATAAGAATTTAGACTGTGTGGTTCTAAAGTCTTCACCACAATGTTATGTACTAGTACTCATATGATGATAAACTATTTTTTTTTAAATTCTCTTCCTTTTCTCCCATTAGCTTGTTCCATTTGTCCTTCTCCATCTTTTTACCACGATAGTCTCTGGCGCATGCTCACTACCCAGGTCTCTAGCACTAGACCAATGAATATTGCAGTGAATAACAACAAAATACTGCAGCAATGACGCGACCTTTTTGACTCTTTTCAAATGAAGCCATCTAGACGAGAGTTATTGAGCAGCTTAGTGTTAAGGAACCTCTAGCAGAAGAAGTGAGTATCTCGCCCTGACCCATAGTATAACAAAAGGAGCCACGAGTTTGTTTCTATCAAGTCTGTGGACAAGTGATAACAGTTGCTCTTCACCTCGTGTGTTTCCTTTTTCCAGCAATTCTTACTGGATTTTTCTGATCTAAAACCCTCTGCCCCAAACTGATGACTTCCAGATAACTTTCTCAATGTAATGCCATTTCAAAGTGTTTCAGAGTTGATCGAATTCTTAGAAATCTGAACTCTTGAGGCTCCGGGAAGTAAGAGACTTTCCCAGTGTAAAGTCAGTCTGTGTGCAGAGGTGGAGCAGGCTCTGAACCCCAGGACCCGCCCTGTGGTCCTGCGTCCAGAGAAGCATCCTCAAAGTCTGCAGAGGGAGTCCGAGTGTGGCCTCTGCTCTCCACCAGATCACAGTGCCAGTGCCAGCATCACTGCTTACTAGCTGAGTGATATTAGGCAATTACTTAATCAAGCATTACTATCGGAAACAGATTCAAATGTAATTATTTGCAAAGAGTACGTAACTATATACTTAGAAAAGCCAAAGAAATTGGCTGAAAATTTATTTACATTCATAAAAAATCTTTACTCTCTCCAGATGCTTGATCCAAACACATTGCTGTCGAGTTGATTCTGACTCACAGCGACTCTGTAGGACAGAGTAGAACTGCTCCATAGGGTTTCCAAGGAGTGGCTAGTGGATTTGAACTGCTGACCTTTTGATTAGCAGCTGAGCTCTTAACTACTGTGCCACCAGGACTCCAGATGCATGATAAACATGAAAAAATTAATAACATCCATTCAGCTGCTAACCAAAAGGTCGGCAGTTCAAATCCACCAGCCGTTCTTTGCAAACCCTATGGGGCAGTTCTGTTCTGTCCTACGGGGTCGCTGTGAGTCAGAATCAACTTGAGGGCAGTGGGTAGGTACGTAGCACACCAGCAATACCGTTATAATGTTCAATTTATTTTCAAATAGCTACAAAAATGTAAAATATGGGTTTAGCAAGAAAGGTAGATTACTTATATGGTGATACTTTACTTATATATTGTACATAAGAGATATACATTACTCACGTGTTGAGAGAGAATTTTATTGGTTTGGTAAAGGAGAAACATTTCTGCTCCTAAATGGAAAAATTAGATACATGGTACTTGATTCTTCACCAAAATAATGTCTATCCTTAGTGCAATCCTAATCAAAAGTCCAACAAAATTTCTCCTAGTATTCTGCAAAATTAAAACAAAATTTATTTAGAAAAACAAATGTGGCAAATTATAAGTAATATTTTGAAAGAGATGAACAAGGATAAAGGACTACTTGTATGAGATAGTAAAATGTAGTATAAGACAAAATCAGAACAGTATTAGTTCTGATACAAAACTAGACATATACACTAATGGAACAATATAGAAAGTTTATGATGCATAAGAATACAAAATACGATACAGAAATTAAAAGTGTTGATATAAATGATGTTGTACTGTCTGATTAGAAATTGGGAAAGGGGGATCAACTTAAATCTACATCTCACACAAAATCCCAAATGAGTTCCAAATGCTGTTACGATTTAAAGAAAAAATAGAAAATTAGAAAAAGTAGCACAAAAGAGTATCTAATAATAATCAAATACCCAGAGGAATAATAACTTCATGAGTTTGAGTAAAAGATAGAAGAAATCACCCTATACAAAGATAGCTTTTCTAAAATAATTAATTAAACTATAAACATTAAAGCAAAAAAGGCAAATTGACTTAAACATTTTCAGTAAGAATGACTTATGATCATTTTTATATCATCTTTATAATATAAAAAACCTGTTCAAATCAATTTCTGAATGATGTGGAGATAAAACCAAAGTAAATTATGTAAAAAGCTCACATGCATAGACAAGAAAATAATGAGGCCTTAATGGATAATTAGGTAAAGGATAAAACACAGACAATTCTCACAAAAAATGCAATTAAATTAAAGGCGACAATGGGGCAGCATTTTCCAACGGAAAAAATAATAAATATTATTTTCAAATAAAAATACCCAGTTTTTATAATGAAATTGTGCACTCAGATATTTCTGTGTCAGTGGAGATGAATACAAACCCTTTAAGCCATCCAAAGAGTCCTGGTGGCACAATGGTTAAGCACTCAGCTGCTAACCAGAAGGTTGGCAGTTCGAACCCACCCAGTGTCTCTGTGGGAGAAAGACCTGGCTCTCTGCTCCCATAAAGATGACAGCCTAGGAAGCCCTATGGGGCAGTTCTACTCTGTCACATGGGGTCCTTATGAGTCGAAAATCAACTCAACTGACACCTAACAACAACAAAAACAAGCCATATGAATGGAATTCACCTGTTTTAAAAATCTTTTAAAAAGGGCAAACTGTAAGCACAAAGGTGTTTATAGCCATGTTACAACTTTTAGTAAATATTTTGGCGACCCTCTTAATGTCTCAGCATATACTTCCTCTACGAAGCTTGGCCTCACTCCTTGACCTGCTACTCCCTCACCTGTAGGCTACTTCCGTGTCTCTCTCCTGAGTGCGCCTGTCACTAGCATGTCTCCAGTCTTTGCACAGAGCCTGGCACGTAGTAGGGGCTGAGTAATGATTTGCTAAATGGATAAATGAATCACATGAATCCAAGCTGAACAGTAGCAGATTGCTTTAGTATGGCTCTTGATGAAATACAAACCTTCTAATTTACTATTTATGAAGATTATGTTACAACTTGGAAAATGCTTCAGGATAGCAGAGCAACGTGGGGAGAAAAAACCAGAACACAAAACTGTACGTATATGATGATTGTAACTAGATAACAGTGTATAGGCACATGGACAAACGCTGGAAGGTAATATGTAAATTTAATAATGTTTTTTGCTGGAGTCATGGGCTTATGGACTTTCAGTCTTTTTTTTTTTTTAAAGCATATTAATTTTTCTCTTTTTACAATTGCAAAAAGGCAAAGGAAAAAATTCACAGGCCTAGAAATCAGCATACCTGGGTACCAGTCCTGGCTCTACTATTTAATAGCTTTGTGACCTTGGACAAGTTACTGAAACTCTTTGAGCCTCAGTTTCCTCATCTATTAAATGGGGACTATAATAGCTACCTCTCAGAGCTGTTGTGAAGTGTAAATGACCTAATGCATGTGAAAGGGTTTTATAAAGTGCCATATAAATGCAAGACGCCATTATTATTAAAGTAACCTGTTTCCTAAGAGAAGTAAGCTTTTCATTTCTCCCAAACTGTTTACATTTAGTCTTTACATACAGTGCAAAAACAATGGCAAAGTCACTGAAACACACACCATCCTAACTAACATCCTAACATTAGACATTTCATAAGCTAATATTGAACATGCCTAAGCATGGGCCTATCGGGCAGTAGTGGATTTCCAACTGGGTAAGGGGAAGGGGCCTGTGAGATGCTGGGAATGAATGGGAAAGGAACCCAAAGTGAAAAGGTTTCCCCTAGATAACCAAATAATAAGGATAAGGATACTCACAACTAATCTACCACCCACTTTTAAATGTTAACTATTTAATTTTCAAAAATCAAAAAAGATATAAATGGAGAAAGAGGGAAAACCTCCCTCCCACTCCTGTCCCTGGTCATCCGATCCCTTCCCTCTCCAGTGTCGATTATTATTGATTCATTATGTGTCCTTTTATTAATATGTATTATTTGTCTTTTATGCCTATGTAAACGGGCATCCGGTGGCGCTACTGTTCAGTGCTTGGCTGCTAACTAAAAGGTTGGCAGTTCAAACCTACCATGGGCTCCAAGGGAGAAAAGGCTTGGCGATCTACTCCCATGAAGATTACAGACTAGAAAACGCTATGCAGCAGTTCTACTCTGTCACATGGGTCGCTATGAGTCGAAATGGACTCCACAGCACCTAACAACAATGACAAGCAAACATAAACATATATTTTTTTCTTTTGAAAAAATTTAACAATATATACATCTTGTTGCTATTTCCCTATTGGTACATAAAGGCTGTCTTTATTCTTTCTTTTACAGATGTACTCTGTTCCATTGAATAGACGTTTCTTTGTTTATTTAACTTATTTCATCAGTCCCCTTCAAGCGAAAATCCAGGTTGTTTCCGAGCATTTGCTATGCCTTCTGAGAAAGGAAAGTTTCATTTTGCCTTAAGCAGTAACAATGAGCCAGTCAGGGAAGTGAGTCAAGAGGGACCCCAGTCTAGAGAGCTTCTCTTCTGAACAGTGAGATGGGCCTTAGGGAGTTTCTCAGTTATTTTCCCTGCCCTGGCTCAAAACTACATGGTTGGGAGGATGTGTTTCAGCTAGCCTTTTCCTTAAAAGTTAATATAAGGCTGTGGTTAAGAGTCTGAAGCCAGACTACCTAGGTTCAAGTCCTGGGTCTTCCCGCTTAATCAGATTTTCTCTCTCCCAAAATAGTACACACCTCACAGGATTTTATAAGGCTAAAGTGAGTTAATACGCAGACCAGTGGCTCTTATTATGTCCAGCGTCTCTCAGGGGATATTTGGAAGGGAGCAGCCAAAACCGTAAAGGATGTCTTTATCTCATGAAAAAATGCTCTAAAACAATGGTTTCCAAAGTATGGTCCATGGACTAACAGTCCGACCTGGCGGTTGTGAGAAACGCTACCTCCTCCTGCATCAGAAGCTTTGAAGTTGGGAGCCAGCAATCTGCATTTCAACAAGCCCTCCAGGTAATTCTGATGCAAGATAAAGTTTAAGAGCTATTGTTCTAAAATGTAGGGTTTGTCCAGAAAGAGCGGTTTTCAAACGTATTCAGGTCATGGAACACCTGATAATCACGTTCTTTGTGGGACATCATGCATTAGTAACATAGAAATTCCACCCATTTTAATAATGGAAAAATATGGCCATATTATTTGTATGCTGTTCTCTGCATCTCAAAAAAGATACATAAATAGATCCAAAACCCAAAACCAAACCCGTTGCCATCAAGTCAATTCTGACCCATAGCAACCCTACAGGACAGAGTAGAACTGCCCCATAGGGTTTCCAAGGAGCAGCTGGTGGATTCAAACTGCCAACATTTTGGTTAGCAGCCACTGTGCCACCAGAGCTCCAGATAGATAGACAGAATTGTTTTCTTTTAAATCACATTTCCAAAGTTTTCTCTTAGCACTAGCTTGCTACTAGTTCAGTAGAACTAATAGTTTAAGTAGTAGTAGGTATCAATATTTTAATTAAAAACATATAGGAGAAGCCAGGAGCTCAGTGGTGACATGATGTGTATCAGTTGAGAAGCTAGGCCCCTGAAAGATCTTAATAGCATCCAAGGAGTTCTATCCTAAATAAGCTACAGGAGGAAACAAAGATTTAAATAATTAGGGGTGAGAAACAGGTCTTCATTCTCCTCGAATCCAGATTTCTGGGGTCCACGGTGTTGGGGTGACCTAACCAGGCCATTGCCCTGAGGTGATCTTTCGAACCTTAAGCCTTGAGCAGACTGGTCTCCTAAAAGTCACCTTTACGTCAAACAATAATCTTGCTAATTAGTAAAGACCGGTTTGCCTTGGGCATTGTGGTCTTTTAAAGAATTATCTTTGTGCAGTCAGTTTCAAGCAACAGGAACTCCAGGGTTGGACTGGAAGCTGTGTTTTAGGGTAAACTGTCATTATGAAAGAAGCCGTGGTGGTGCAGCACTTAAGTGCTCAGCTGCTAACTGAAAAGTTCAGCAGTTTGAACCCACCAGCCACTCCGACCTAGAAAGATGTGGCAGTCTGCTTCTATAGAGAATAAAAACAAACAAACAAAAAAAAACAAGAAACCAAACCCATTGCTGTAGAGTCGATTCTGACTCATAGCGACCTTATAGGGCAGAGTAGGACTGCCCCATAGGGTTTCCAAGCAGCAGCTGGTGGATTTGAACTGCCAAGAACCCTGGTGGCACAGTGGTTAAGAGCTATGGCCACTAACCAAAACGTTAACAGTTCGAATCCACCAGCTGCTCCTTGGATTGACCAGTTCTACTCTATCCTATGGAGTCACTATGAGTTGAAATCAACTCGATGGCAACGAGTTTGGTTTACAGGTTATTAGGAAAACACTGTTCTGGCCCCGTTTCCATGGAAATGTCAATAAGATGGAGTATAAGAATTTTTGGAAGTTCTTTCAGCTTTGGAAGACTTTAATTCTGTAGTTGGAAGTGTTGCCTCATTTGCAAATCGTATATTAAATAAACTTCAAATCAATTTAAAAAATAAATAAGTAAAAACATATAGGAGAAAAAGTCCAAATTGAAAAAAATCTATTAAACTCACTCTACAATTACAAAATGGGAATTAACCACTATGATTTCATTTTAGCCATTTTTACATTCATTTAATCTTTCAACAAACATGAGCATGACTACATGTCAAACATAGTACTGAGCATTTAGAAGTCTGGAGCGAACAAGACAGGCAGGGGGCGATTATGACCTACCTATCCATAGATCTATCATATGATCTACCCACAGAAAATAATGGTCCAACTTGAACTAGACCCATGTTTCCACAGCACTGGGCAGAGCTTCCAGAAAGAAATAAGTCATTGCCATTCCTATTCTCCTTGGGTCCAGCACAAGGGTCTCTCCGAGAAACGCTACTATCCTGTAGCATAAACCAAGAATGTCAACTAGGTCTGAGACCAACTCCAATCAGTTGGTGAGGCCTCCCTGAGGCATTATTTCGAGAAGAATAGCAGTGCTCACAGGAGAAGGTACAATCAACATATGGGCCTTTTATTTGCAACCATGGATAGTGAGGCCCTTTTCCTTCAGGATATGGGAAGCTATTTCTCAGTATTTCTTGGATTACAAAATTAAACCCTTTGGCTTCCTCCTCCTGAGGCTACTAATACTAGTAACCTTCTCCTTTCCCCTTGTACTTTCCTTCTACACGAGCCATTGGGAATAGCCTGGACAAGTTCAGAGTCAGTCAATAGTGATTTCCTGATGTCAAGTGCATTACCAGACAATGATTATCTTTGTGGTGGTTGAGCTGGATGCCCAAGTGCCCAACCCTGACGCTTTCTTCCACTGACTGCAAGACACCCGGCTGACTACTAAGTGTGAAGCAGTAGGATTTTTATTTCCGAATGAGAGAACACGTATTTTCCCCTTTGCTGCTTGATTGGTGTTATCCAGGTGTGAAAACATGGCCCTTCACATTCCACCTCCATATCAACCAACCTGTGGGAATAGACATAAAGAAGATTCCCACTGTGAGCACTGGGCAAAAGAGCACAAGAGGAGGCAAAGTGGGCCTTATAGTCAAGAATATACTGGCTGAGCTGGTTCTCCATTTGCTCTACAATTATAAGGTGTGTATGTCATTTCTAGATCATCCTTTAGTTGCTTGCATGCCTCTCTTACAAGGAAATCATGAATCCCTACTTAGGATCCATAACTCTAGGGAAGTTTGAACCAGATCATTCTGGTTCATATGGTCAGCTAGAGCTATAATTTGGAATGTGTGGTGCAAAAAATCTACTCCACACTGTAAGAGATGACAAAGACCCTGGTACTCTAAGTCTGAAGGCCAATTCTTGTCTTCTAACCAATTTCCTTCCAGAAAAACCAGTGTGAAAAAAATTCTTGGAAGTTTTTTTATATTAGCTCTATTGAGAATAAATGGAGATTGTATTGATCTTGGTTTGCTGAAGATATTAGAAATCCTTTTCTTTCCCCTAAAATGTTATTTTTTTTCCTTCTTTTTCCTCTTTATCCAAATTGAAGCAAGTTCACAATACTTTCTCATCATTTGATTATTTCAGGTATTATTTGGGTCTGGTTTTCTTTCTAAATATTTGTTTTCTTTATAAATTTCTTCAGGTGCCTCAAACATACTGTTTTTAAGCTCTGATTTATTTTTCTTTCCACTCCTGACAAAGTGCATATATGCTGTGGGGTTATCTAATACTAAATCCCACCGCAAAATGGTAATTTACAACTTTTGTAAACTTGTAAACTGTGAAACAAATCAATGTTTCCCACCCACTAGATAATTACTTGTAAAAACCATTAGGTCTTCACCTGATTTATTCTAATTTTAGACCACTGTGACATCTGATTAAAAGATGGCCGATGGATAAGAAGAGAACTGTATTTAAATTAAATCATAGATAACTGTTTTTATAAAAGAATCAGTTTTCCCCCTCACCAAATGTGATCCCAGAGGTGACTCCAAAGAGTAAAATCTACTGATAAATTGGCTTACTTTTTTGTTGTTGTTTTTCTTCCTATCTTCTATTGGAATTAAACATGAGCCAAGACGAGAGAAAAAATGAGAGATTGAAGGAGGGATATCAAGAAATGTGAAAATGTCATGAACTATGCCTGGAAAGAAAAGAATTAACTTTAGTTGGGACTTTCAAGATTGTGGCCATAATGTGCCATATCCATTCACTGGGTGTAAGCACAATTTTTACAACCAGTCATAAAATGGAAAGTAAAGGTTCATTGTGAAACAGTTGGCACATATTTACCAAAGGTAAGACAAGCTGGCACCACTATAATTTATACCCATTAACATGGGGTTCAATAGTGATCCTATGGGATAGGGCACAGCTAATAAAGAACTTCAAAAGAAGAAAGAAAAAATTATGACGTGTAGTGTAAGCAGTTTACATTTTCAACTATGAAGAAATTAAATTTTACTTGAAAAGATTAGCAATATCACCATTAACATATAAATAACCCAGCAATCGTATAAATGGATACAGGTTTCGTACAGTCGGCTTCACCATTAAAAAAAGACCCTTTGGATAGTGCTGATGGGTGCGTAACATGAAGAATGCAACAAATGTCACCAGATCGTACATGTAAAAAAATGTTGACTGGGCAAATGTTTTGTTATATATATTTTTACCGAAATAAAATAATTCTTTAAAAAGATCCTGTTACTGCATCTAAAATCTACACTATTTAACTTTTAAAAGAAATTAAATGATAGCTCTTGAAAGACTTAGAAGAGGTTATCTGTCAAATCTACGCTTGTAAAGATTTTCCTTGTGAAGATAGAGAATAACTGGATCTCTTTGCCTTGTAATAACCCTCCATTTTTCTCAAAAATGGGAATTAAGTGACTCCTTAATCTTTACTTTTACAGATAAAAACAATTCTATCCCCCATCAGCTTTGTCTTGAAAACCCCATTTTCTAACTCTTTAGCTATTTTCTCTGGATCTGTTCTACAATTCCTACTTTTCTCTTAAAATAAGAAAAACGGCTAGGTCTGACTAAAGACTCTTCCAAACATTACCCAGAGCATTTCCACTCCTTATATGTGCAAAGATGTTCTTTTCATTAGTTTCTATAATTCCATCAAAAACGGTCAGATATCTTTGAATACCTAAGAGAAGAGATTTAAACAAAAACCAAAGATGACAACTAAATATCAAAAATCCTAATAGTACTATTCTCTCCATTAAGTGTATAGAGAGTCTGCAAATCACATGAGCTTGTCCTGGAGAACATGCTGTTTACTTGTGAACTAACAGCTTTATGATGAGCCAGGTTCTCTGTCCATCTTATGTCTTGCTTTATGAGCTTATACTATAATGCACAATATAGAAGGGAGGAGAGCAAAGTGCTGTGATTAGAATTCTTAAATCAGCTGCTTTCTAGTGCATTATTTAGTTGTGGGAAAGTTGGATAAGTAAGCTCTTTCTGAGACTCCAGAGATCAAAGAGAATTCAGTTATGGGGAATCGTTTGAACAGCAACAGCTATACTATTCTTTACCAGTTCTGTGAAATGTATGTCTTGGCACACTTATTTCAGTAATGTTTATGCACACCTCAAATGTCAAGGATATTTGTTAAAAAATGTAGATGTGACCGTTTGAAACTTGTATGGTCAGGCATTTTGTTTCAAGACAGCTGATGGCACCATGGTGCAAACTGAAGCTATTTCTTAATGTTATTTACTAGTGCCCACAATGGTCACATCAGTCAAGTCCCTCAACAGTTATGGAATAAGTATAAACAACCATGGAATGCTTGGTAGTCAAACTGAAAGAGAATTTATTTTGTTTAATCAGAGGGATTATACTTCAGAATTGCGAGGAGAGCTATGAATTCAAAATTCATAAACCTCATCTAGTTCTTATCACATGTCCTTTAGTACCTCGCTACTTGTCATGGATTGAATTGTGTACCCCAAAAATATCTGTCAACTTTGCTAGGTCATTATTCTCAGTGTTGTGTGACTGTCCACCATTTTGTCATCTGGTGTGATTTTCCTATGTGTTGTAAATACTATCTCTACGATGTTGATGAGATGGGATTAGTGGCATTATGTTAATGAGGCAGGGCTCAATCTACAAGACTGGATTGTGTCTTGAGCTAATCATTTTCGAGATATAAATGAGAGAATTGAGCAGAAAGCAATGCCAGGAGCTTTGAGCCTGAGGTTCCTGTGCTAAGAAGCTCCTTGACCAGAGGAAGACTGATGACAAGGACCTTCCTCCAGAGCTGACAGAGGAGAAAGCCTCCCCCTGGAGCTGATGCCCTGAATTCGGACTTCTAGCCTACTAGACTGTGAGAGAATACACTTCAGTTTGTTGAAGCCATCCACTTGTGGTATGTCTGTTATAGCAGCACTAGGCAACTAAGACACTACTCAAAGTGTGGTCCCTAGACCAGCAGCAAAGGCATCACCTGGGAGCTGGTTAGAAATGCAGAATCTCAAGCCCCATCTCTGATCTATTAAATCTGTATTTTAACAAGCTCCCCCACCCCCGCCCCCAGGAGATTTGTGTGCACATTAAAGTGGGAGGAACACTGCTTGATAGATCACTTTATTTTTTTTAATGAATTTTAGCTGTAAAATGATATTGTCCTCCTAAACTCCCTCACCTGAAAGTTGAAAACAGCAATTAACAGAAATATAACAATTACAATTCTCTTTTAGAGCCATCAGCAAAGTTTCCTGTCTTTTGATTTGTAAGATGGCCTATTTCACCCAAACACTAAGGAAAGGGGGAAAAAAAGAGTTAAAAGACGGCTCTTGGCAAAACATCAGATATTTCTTCCCGGGTCTGACTTTGTCTAGTGAGGAATCTCCCTAGAATCAACATCTTTATAGTACACAAGTTTCTACCATTTAGAGTCTAAAAAAACTTCAAAGGAGGGCCAGGTGCTTCAAGATTAACAGCTGTTTATTGTTTTAATTAATTTACTGAAAGAGATGGCTTAGTCCCATAGCAGTCCTGAGGAAATCTGGAACCGGAAGAGCAGCCTGCATGCGTACTCACCAAAGATCAAACTGATCCTACAGCTAAGAGCAAGGAAACCTAAAAAATGGTAGTGGTGGGAGGGGGAGATTCTATACTGGGAAACTTCTGTGATCTGCTCTAACCTGAGGAGATGGTTAACACACTTGGTTGCTAACTCAAAGATTGGTGGCTCTAGTCCACCCAGAGGCACTTTGGAAGAAAGGCCTGGCAGTCTACTTCAGAAGAATCAGCCACTGAAAACCCTATGGAGCACAATTGTACTCTGACACACAGTGTTGCCATGAGTCAAAGTTGACCGCTCGGCAACCAATTTGGTTTTAACTGGAGGTGAACTGTCTTCCTTTTGCAGTGCTACATTTCCTGCACCATCCCCGTGATCAGCTGCATATCAGACTGTTGTGAATTATAGGGTTTTCATTGGCTGATTTTCAGAAGTAGATTGCCAGATCTTTCTTCCTAGTCCATCTCAGTCTAGAAGCTCTGATTAAACCCAGTTCAGCATCATAGCAACCTGCAAACCTCCACTGACAGATGGGTGGTGGCTGCACGTGAGGTAGGTGCATTGGTCAGGAATTGAACCGGGATCTCCCATATGGAAGATGAAAATTCTACCTCTGAACCACTACTGCCCCCAGATGAATGGTAGAAACCCCTAAAGTTTTGCCTAAACCATCTGGAAGTCTTAATTCATCTTACAGTTTATTGATCATATCTTAGGTTGTTTTAGAATCTGCAGTGCCACCAGAATTATGCTCCCATTTCTTAATCAGTTCCTACACTAAGAAACACGTCTGTCAGTTTGTCATACTGTGGGGGCTTGCATGTTACTGTGGTACTGGAAGCTATGCCACCAGTATTCAAATACCAGAAGTGTCACCCATGGCAGACAGGTTTCAGTGGAGCTTCCAGACTAAGACAGACTAGGAAGAAGGGCCCAGCAGTCTATTTCTGAAAAGAATTAGCCAGTAAAAGTCTTATGAATAGCAGCAGAACATTGTCTGATATAGTGCCAGAAGATGAGCCCTTCAGGTTGGAAGGCACTCGAAAGATGACTGGGGAAGAGCTGCCTCCTCAAAGTAGAGTCAACCTTAATGATGTGGATGGAGTCAAACTTTCAGGACCTTCATTTGCTAAGGTAGCATGACTCAAAATGAGAAGAAACAGCTGCAAACATCTATTAATAATCAGAACATGGAATGTATGAAGTATGAATCTAGGAAAATTGGAAATCGTCAAAAATGAAATGGAATCATAAACATCAATATCCTAGGCATTAGTGAGCTGAAATGGACTGGTATTGGCCATTCTGAATCAGACAATCAATCATATGGTTCTCCTATGCCAGGAATGACAACTTGAAGAGGAACGGAGTTGCATTCATTGTCAAAAAGAACATTTCAAGATCTATCCTGAAATACAACGCTGTCAGTGACAGGATAATATTCATATGCCTACAAGGAAGACCAGTGAATACGACTACTATTCAAATTTATTACCAACCACTAAGGCCAAAGATGAAGAAATCAAAGATTTTCACCAGCTTCTGCAGTCTGAAATTGATCGAACATGCAATCAGGATGCATTGATAATTACTGGTGATTGGAATGCAAAAGTTGGAAACAAAGGAAAAGGACTGGTGGTTGGAAAATATGGCCTTGGTGATAGAAAGGATGCTGGAGATCGCATGACAGAATTTTGCAAGACCAACGACCTGTTCATTGGAAATACCTTTTTTCAACAACATAAACGGCAACTATATATGTGGACCTTGCCGGATGGAATACATGGAATCAAATCGACTACATCTGTGGAAAGAGATGACAGAAAAGCTCAATGTCATCAGTCAGAACAAGGCCAAGGACGACTGCAGAATAGATCATCAATTGCTCATAAGCAAGTTCAAGTTGAAGGTGAAGAAAATTAGAATAAGTCCACCTGAGCCAAAGTGCCAGCTTGAGTGTATCCCGCCTGAATTTAGACACCATCTCAAGAATAGATTTGACACACTGAACACTAATGACAGAAGACCAGATGAGCTATGGAATGACATCAAGGATATCATACATGAAGAAAGTAAGAGGTCATTAAAAAGAAAGGGAAGAAACAAAAGACCAAAATGGATGTCAGAAGAGACTCTGAAAGCTGCTCTTGAATGTCAAGTACCTAAAGCAAAAGGAAGAAATGATGAAGTAAAAGACCTGAACAGAAGATTTCAAAGGTTAGCTCGAGAAGACAAAGTAAAGTATTATAATGACATGTGCAAAGAGCTGGAGATAGAAAACCAGAAGGGAAGAACACACTCGGCATTTCTCAAGCTGAAAGAACTGAAGAAAAAATTCAAGCCTCGTGTTGCAATATTGAAGGATTCTATGGGGAAAATATTAAACGATGCAGAAAGCATCAAAAGAAGATGGAAGGAATACACAGAGTCACTATACCAAAAAGAATTGGTCAATGTTCAACCATTTCAAGAAGTAGCATATAATAAGGAACTGATGGTGCTGGGGGAAGAGGTCCAGGCTGCACTGAAGGCATTGGCAGAATAGCAACTGAGATGTTTCAACAAATGGATGCAGCACTGGAGGTACTCACTCATCTATGCAAACCAACTAGAAGAGATCCATATTTATGCCTATTCCAAAGAAAAGTGATCCAATGGAATGTGGAAATTATTGAACAATATCATTAATATCACGTGAGAGTAAAATTTTGCTGAAGATCATCAAAAGCAGCTGCAGCAGTACTTTGACAGGGAACTGCCAGAAATTCAAGCCAGATTCAGAAGATGATATGGAACCAGGGATATTATTGCTGATATCAGACGGATCCTGGCTGAAAGCAGAGAATACCAGAAAGATGTTTACCTGTGTTTTATTGACTATGCAAAGGCATTCAACTCTGTAGATCATAACAAATTATGGGTAACATTGCAAAGAATGGGAATTCCAGAATGCTTAATTGTGCTCATGAGGAACCTGTACATAGATCAAGAGGCAGTCATTCAAACAGAACAAGGGGATACTGTGTGGTTTAAAGTCAGGAAAGGTGTGTGTCAGGGCTGTATCCTTTTACCATACTTATTTAATCTGTGTGCTGAGCAAATAACTCTAGAAGCTGGACTCTATGAAGAAGAATGTGACATCAGGATTGGAGGGAGATTCATCAACAACCTGCAATATGCAGATGACACAACCTTGCTTGCTGAAAGTGAAGAGGACTTGAAACACTTACTAATGAAGATCACAAACTACAGCCTTCAGTATGGATTAAACCTCAACATAAAACAAAAATCCTCACAACTTGACCAATAAGCAACATCATGATAAATGGAGAACAGACTGAAGTTGTCAAGGATTTTATTTTACTTGGTTCCACAATCAACACCCATGGAAGCAGCAGTCAAGAAATCAAAAGACGCATTGCATTGGGCAAATCTGCTGCAAAAGACTTCTTTAAAGTGTTGAAAAGCAAAGATGTCACCCTGAAGGCTAAGGTGCAGCTGACCTAAGCCATGGTGTTTTCAATCGCTTCATATGCATGGGAAAGCTGGACAAAGAATAAGGAAGATGGAGAAGAATTGACTTCTTTGAATTATGGTGTTGGTGAACAATATTGAATATACCATGGACTGTCAAAAGAATGAACAAGCCTGTCTTGGAAGAAATACAGCCAGAATGCTTCTTAGAAACAAAGATGGTGAGACTACATCTCACATACTTTGGACATGTTATCAGGAGGGGTCAGTTCCTGGAGAGGGACATCATGCTCAGTAAAGTAGAGAGTCAGAGATAAAGAGGAAGACCCTCAACAAGATGGACTGATGCAGAAGCTGCAACAATGGGCTCAAGCATAACGATTGTGAGGATGGCGCAGGACCAGGCAGTGTTTCGTTCTGTAGTACGTGGGGTCACTATGAGTCAGAATCAATTCGATGGCACCTAACAACAACAACAACACACTAAGAAATGATTCGCTTTAAATTTTCCATCAGGATGAATAGTAGATAGCTCTGGTTGAGTGTTCCTCTTCACCAAGCTCTAAACTCACTGTGTTATTATAACATTATTGGTGTTTCTTTCCTCTTTCCCTGGTAGAAAGGGATTACTCATAGGAATAATATAATAAGAAGGAGGTCCAGAGAGAGAATTATTGCAACATTCAATGTTTATAAGTGAGTATTTATGTATTTTTTAATTTAAGCTCCAAAGACAAAAAGTGAATCAACCAATACACATTTTCAACAACTTTTATTTAGAGCTAAAAAATTCTCCTTAAATTCTCAGTTTCTTATCAACGTAAGTTTGGTCTTCTGTTGAAATCAGCAATGATGTAAAAGATTTCTGGCAGGATTTTCCCACAAACCCACACACCCCGGCCAGATCTGGACACCTACATATTACGATCAACAGTCTCGAGTTTCACTTAACGTGAGATTTTTTCTTTGAGGTCTTGTTTTTTTTTTCCTCAAAAAAAATGCACAAAGAGTTAAGTTTCTCTTCAAAGTAATAATAAAAAGAATGTTAAGCCTGGCCCAAGGACTAAATGATTTCCATCCTCATGAAAAGCAGACAGCCATAGGTATAAACCATGGGTTGATTCAGGCTCCTAATCAGTTCTTTTTCCCTAACGTGCCTGACTTTTGTCCCTATGAACTATTCAGAACTAACTGCACTTGGAATGAGGCAAGCTTGGCATATGCAAGACAGGAAGTGAGCATATCTAAACTTTCAGTGACTTGTAGCGACTCTCACATTTTCACTCTTTACACTGTGGGATATGTCAAGCAAAGATTTACTCTAGATGACTCAAGAAAAATTTTAGCCACTCCAATGATCTATACCGGTTTAGGGTCTGGTGTGTCTTGATCTGAAGCATCTAGATGATTGGTCAACCCACTTTGCAAGTTTTAACACAGCTTTGTGTGTTCAAGTGACAAAAGGCAAATTGTGTGTGACAGCTTGTCAGAGGTAGAAAAAACTGGGGCTCTTTTCAATAGGAGCTTTGTGAGGCACACTTCCATGGTCATACAGAAGTGAAGAAGTTGCTGTCTGAGCTGTTGTGACATGACATGAAGACGAGATAAGCACTCATTCCTAGTGCATATTGCTCCCTGCTGAGGTTAGCAATTCTAGTGGCACAGTGGTTAAAGCAATTGACTGCTAACTGAAAGGTCAGCAGTCTGAACTGACCAGTGGGAGAAAGATGTGGCAGTCTGCTTCCATAGAGATTTACAGCCTCAGAAACTCTATGGGGTCACTACAAGTTGGAATCAACTCAAAAGCAGTGGATTTTTTTGGTTTTTATCAGTTTACTAAATTACTAAGGGCTTGTTTGCCCTTAATTTCCTAGAAGATTTGTAGGAAAGAAAGAAAATCAATGATAATCACTATTTAATTGATAAAAAATAGAGAACTTTTCAAATCAGTTGTACGATTTGCTTTAAAGTATGTAATAATTCCACGCTGAGCCGAGATTATTACAGAACATAGAGGGGCCTGTGAAGAGGACATTGAGTGTGTTCTCTGTGCCCATTCCTTATCAAACATTATCTCACACGATTCTCACAAGAATCTTATGAGGTAAATTTTCTTATACCCACTTTACAGACAAGGAAATAGGGACCCTGAGTAAGAATCACCTGGGAAGCTCATGAAAACGCAGAACCTATACCTCTCCCCAAGAGCTTCTGAGTCCTCATTACCCAGGTGATTCTGAAGCAAATGTTCTGATGGTGTCACATTGAGAAATACTGAGAATGAAAATGTAATTAGCACTACATACTCATTTCACAGGCATTTTCCTGTGTAATATGTAATACTGTGGGGGCTTACATGTTGCTGTGATGCTGGAAGCTATGCCACTGGTATTCAGATACCAGCAGGGTCACCCATGGTGGACATGTTTCAGCCGAGCTTCCAGACTAAGACAGACTAGGAAGAAGGACCCAGCAGTCTACTTCTGAAAAGAATTAGCCAGTGAAAACCTTATGAATAGCAGCAAAACATTGTCTAACATACTGCCAGAAGATGAGCCCCTCAGGTTGGAAGGCACTTAAAAGACGACTGGGAAAGAGCTGCCTCCTCAAAGTAGAGTCGACCTTAATGACATGGATGGTGTCAAGCTTTCAGGACCTTCATTTGCTGATGTGGCATGACTTAAAATGAGAAGAAACAGTTGTAAACATCTATTAATAATCAGAACATGGAATGTATGAAGTATGAATCTAGGAAAATTGGAAATCATCAAAAATGAAATGGAACACATAAACATTGATATCCTAGGCATTAGTGAGCTAAAATGGACTGGTATTGGCCATTTTAAATTGGATAATCATATGGTCTACCATGCCAAGAATGAGAACTTGAAGAGGAATGGCGTTGCATTCAACGTCAAAAAGAACATTTCAGTTCCGGCAAAATGGTGCTCTAGGCAGAAGCACCACGCCGTCCCTCCACAGCAAAGATCCGAAAAACTGAGCCGAATGGAGAATACAACAATCCTGAAACCCTAAAACATCAAGTGAAGAGATAAAGAACTCAGCCAAGCACCAAATGGAGTGAGAAAACTGACAGAGAACGGAGAGT
>NW_004444007.1:10514172-10550481 GCF_000243295.1 Trichechus manatus latirostris | reverse complement strand
AGGACAGAACAACTAAGAAGAAACTCAGCAAAGATACAGAAGACCTAAAGGGCACAATCAGCCAACTTGACTTTATAGACATATACAGAATACTCCATCCCACTGCTGCAAAGTACACATTCTTTTCCAAAGCACATGGAACGTTCTCCAGAATATACCACATCTTAGGCCACAGAGCAATCCTCACCAATGACAGGCTGAAAGACCCAAAATGTTGAGATAATTCGAAGTGTCTTCTCTGACCACAATGCCATCAAGGTAGAAATTAACAATAGAAAGAGCAAGGAAAAAAATCACCTACATGGAAACTGAATAATACCCTGCTTACACATCACTGGGTAATAGAAGAAATAAGAGATGGAATCAAAAAAACATTTCAAGATCTATCCTGAAGTACAACGCTGTCAGTGATAAGATAATATTCATATGCCTACAAGGAAGACCAGTTAATACAAGTATTATTCAAATTTATGCACCAACCACTAAGGTCAAAGATGAAGAAATTGAAGATTTTTACCAGCTTCTGAAGTCTGAAATTGATCAAACATGCAATCAGGATGTGTTGATAATTACTGGTGACTGGAATGTGAAAGTTGGAAACAAAGAAGGATCCGTAGTTGGAAAATATGGCTTTGGTGATAGAAATGATGCCGGAGATCACATGATAGAATTTTGCAAGACCAACAACTTCTTCATTGCAAATATCTTTTTTCACCAACATAAACAGAGACTTACACATGGACCTCACCAGATGGAATACACAGGAATCAAATTGACTACATCTGTGGAAAGAGATGATGGAAAAAGCTCAATATCATCAGTCAGAACAAGGCTGACTGTGGAACAGACCATCAATTGCTCATATGTAAGTTCAAGTTGAAACTGAAGAAGATTAGAACAAGTCCACAAGAGCCAAAGCACGACCTTGAGTATACCCACCTGAATTTAGACATCATCTCAAGAACAGATTTGACGCGTTGAACACTAATGACCAAAGAGTTGTGGAAGGACATCATTGAAGAAAGCCAGAGGTCATTAAAAAGACAGGGAAGAAAGAAAAGATCAAAATGGATGTCAGAAGAGACTCTGAAACTTGCTCTTGAACGTCGAGTAGCTAAAGCAAAAGGAAGAAATGATGAAGTAAAAGAACTGAACAGAAGATTTCAAAGGTCGGCTCGAGAAGACAAAGTAATGTATTATAATGACAAGTGTAAAGAGCTGGAGATAGAAAACCAAAAGGGAAGAACACGCTCAGCATTCCTTAAGCTGAAAGAACTGAAGAAAAAATTCAAGCCTTGAGTTGCAATACTGAAGGACTCTATGCGGAAAATATTAAATGATGCAGGAAGCATCAAGAGAAGATGGAAGGAATACAGAGTCATTATTCCGAAAACAATTGGTTGACATTCAGCCATTTCAAGAGGTAGCATATGATCAGGAACCGATGGTACTGAAGGAAGAAGTCCAAGCTGCACTGAAGGCACGGGAGAAAAATAAGGCTCCCGGAATTGACGGAATATCGAGATGTTTCAACAAACAGGTGCAGCACTGGAACTGCTCACTCATCTATGCCAGGAAATTTGGAAGACAGCTACCTGGCCAACCAACTGGAAGAGATCCATATTTACGCCTATTCCCAAGAAAGATGATCCAACCGAATACGGAAATTATTAAACAATATCATTAATATCACATGCAAGTAAAATTTTGCTGAAGATCATTCAAAAGAGGCTGAAGCTGTATATCTACAAGGAACTGCCAAAATTCAGGCCGGATTCAGAAGAAGACGTGGAACCAAGGATGTCACTGCTGATGTCAGATGGATCATGGCTGAAAGCAGAGAATACCAGAAAAGATGTTTACCTGTGTTTTATTGACTATGCAAAGGCATTTGACTGTATGGATCGTAACAAATTACGGATAACATTGTAAAGAATGGAAATTCCAGCACACTTAATTGTGCTCACGAGGAACCTGTCCATAGACCAAGAGGTAGTTGTTTGAACAGAACTAGGGGATACTGCGTGGTTTAAAGTTAGGAAAGGTGTGCGTCAGGGTTGCATCCTTTCACCATACCTATTCAATCTGTATGCTGAGCAAATAATCTAAGATGCTGGACTATATGTAGAAGAAAGGGGCAACAGGATTGGAGGAAGACTCATTAACAACCTGCATTATGCAGATGACACAACTTTGCTTGCTGAAAGTGAAGAGGCCTTGAAGCATTTATTGATGAAGATCAAAGACCACAGTCTTTAGTATGGATTACACCTCAACATAAAGAAAACAAAAATCCTCCCAACTGGACCAGTAAGCAACATCATGACAAACGGAGAAAAGACTGAAGTTGTCAAGGATTTCATTTTACTTGGATCCACAATCAACACCCATAGAAGCAGCAGTCAAGAAATCAAGACACGTTGCATTAGGCAAATCTGCTGCAAAAGACCTCTTTAAAGTGTTCAAAAGCAAAGATGCCACCTTGAAGACTAAGGTGCGCCTGACCCAAGACATGGTATTTTCAACTGCATCATATGCATGCAACAGCTGGGCAATGAATAAGGAAGAGAGAAGAATTGGCACCTTTGAATTGTGGTGTTGGAGAAGAATATTGAATATACCACGGACTGCCAAAAGAACAAACAAATCTGTCTTGGAAGAAGTCCAGCCAGAATGCTCCTTAGAAGCAAGGATGGTGAGACTACATCTTACATACTTTAGACATGTTATCAGGAGAGATCGGTCCCTGGAGAAGGACAACATGCTTGGTAAAGTACAGGGTCTGTGAAAAAGACGAAGACCCTCAATGAGATGGATTGGCACAGTGGCTGCAACAATGAGCTCAAGCATAACCACAATTGTGAGGATGGCACAGGACCGGGCAGTGTTTCATTCTATGGTACATAGGGTTGCTATGAGTCAGAATTGACTCAACAGCACCTGACAACAAGTTTAAAAGAGGAGAGGGATTTTAAATCCATGCATGTTGATTCTAAAATGTAAGTTTATTTGAAGAGGAAAACATTAAGTAAATGATAGTAGAGGTGATAACAGATCTGCCTGGACATCTATTCTAAAGACTGATAGCTGGGAAACCCAGTGATTCACTATTCTGAGACTGAAAGAATGGGGACATGCCTCTGTTTGCCCAGATGCAAGCATTAGATGGTGAGCAAAGGCCTGTCTTGGAGTTCAAGAACCGTTTGCTGCTTCCCTGACTCAATCCTACCATTGGAATCAGGCGTGGAGGAGAGAACACAAGAAGGGTCTCTGGGACTCTCTCCCCAGTTAGCAGAGGCCCAAAGGAGCATACTCTATCCCTGCAGTGGTGCAGCAGCTTGGAGGAACATTACAGCTCATTCAAGCTCTCCTGGGTTCTTTTAGGGTCACAGATCCCTTTGATAGTTAATGAAATCCTTGAACCCTGTCCCCAAAAAAATGCTTATGCCTACACACAAAAAAATATTTCATACTATTTCTGGTGGTTCTCAGGCTCCTTGAAGTTTATACACAGACTCCAATTTAAAAACCCTTCTTTATGTGAAAACAAAGTGTTCATTATGGCCCATGACAAGCTAGTTCTATTAATCTATTTGCTATCAATTGATTCAAATTTTTTCTGAACTCATCTTACCCTCCCTCAAGTGAAGCAGGAGTTCTTCATCCAAGCTCATGGTTCTCAGTGACATTATAATTATGTCAAAGGTGTCCATAAATCCCGATTCTTTAAGCAGGATTTGGACATTGTTACATTTTTTCTAGGACGGACTTTTATCAGAATGTCGAAGGAGTTCACAGCTCAAAAACTGTTTTCAGAAGCAATCTTCTATTACGGTGATGGAAAATTTGGCATCAATTATGGGTGAGAGTTGCACAACATGATTCATGTAATTGATACCACTAAATTGTACATCTGGAAAGTGTTGCATTGGCAAATATTATGTTATATACATTTTTACAACAATCAAAGAAGATTATTAAAAATATTTTTTAACCTTAAAAAATAAATCTTTATAAAAGCAAAATAAAACACAGATTACAGAAAACACCCACAAAACAAATGTATGGCATAGAGAAGCATTATTAGGTGAACACCCTTGTCCACCACTGAGGTGAAGAACGAGAACAAGCAACCCCTCCATGTGCTTCATCCTGGTCACAACCCTTTCTCCTTCCAGAATAGCCACTATCCTGAGTTTAAAAGTAATCTTTTCTTTATGCTTCTTTATGGTTTTATTGTCCAAGTGTGCGTCCTTGAGATACTGTTGTTTAATCTTACCCATCCTTTAAAACCTGATATCCATTTTTGATCTCTTTCAGTCTGTAAGTTATACTTCTTCCCTTATTTTATTTTTTCCTTACAATTTATCTGTTGAAAACGTCAGGGTGTTTGACCTGCAGAAGTCTCCACAGGCTGCTTTTAGCTGATTGCATACTATTGGTGCAGTTCACTATGTTCTTCTGTCCTGGGTATTCTTCAAATTGGCAGCTGAGTCCCGAAACTGAATCAGATTCAGTTTGGCAAAACTGTAGTTAGTGTTCTATTCTTTCATCAAGAGATACATAATGTCTGGTTTCTCTCTGTTTTTATTTAAACAACCATTGATATTCAATGCCTAGATCTATTCATTTTCTGGGAGTTGCAATACTGTCATATTCTAATTGTATCTTTTTGTTTTCACTTATTTGCTGCAATGATTTTATAAGGACATACTTACCTAGTAGTACTGTTCACAAAGAAAAAGTAGGATTCTTCCTTTTTGTTTTCAAGATAACAAATTGATCCCTGTTATCTTCAGAAAGTAGACTTCAAGCTATTGCGATTCTTATTCGTATTGAAGCTCAAATTGTCCCACCTGTGGCAGGTGGGAGCCTTTTCAATTTGATTCCAAAATCCTTTAGACATGACCCTACTAGTCTCTGATAGCTACCTGGCTATCTGATATGATAAGAAGTTTCAGACTCATCTTCTACATTTCCTGCCCCAGACTTGGAATCAGCCATTTGTCTGCGAAACCCTGATTTCTTTTAAAGGGGATAGGGATTTCAAGATCACATCTGGGTTCTAAGGATGTTTTCTTGTTGTCCTTGTTTCTAGGCCTTTTCAGTGAAGATAGCTATGAAATACACACACCAGATACACATATGTATTTTAAAAAATACAGTATCTCATGGGTTCATATTGATATTTCCAATACAAATCTAGGATTGTTGCTGTAAGGTTTGAAAGTGAGTTTGCTTCATATAAAATCCTTGGCACACTTTTTGTTTTTCCTTGAGTGTCTTAAATATTTTATACCATATTCTTCTAGAATAAAGCATTGTTGTTGAAGTCTGATAATAATTTTATAATAATTATTGTATTGTTAAAAATAATAATTGTATTTTTCTTACGTCACATACTTTCTCTGCCTACGTGCACAAAGAATCAGGATTTTTTTTTCTTTTTCTCTAAAGTTCAGTAATTTTACTAGAATTTTTGTTGGTGTTAGTTAATCTCTGTCAGTATTCCAAGGTTCGCAGTGCGCTACTTTTTAACATGTAGTTCCAAATACTGTCTTTTATTTCAGGATTGTTTTCTCAAATTTTAGCATTTGTTCTATTCCCTTTCTTTTCCAAGGATTCCTGTTACTATATGCTTTATTTTCTTTGCCTCTTCAATATTTGTCACGTTCTTGTAAATCTTTTATTTCTTTCATCACTTCTTTTTGAACTTTAAATTTTTTCTCATTTTAACTTCCATTTCTCTTAAGGAATTATTTGTCGTGTTTCCTCACTCTTGCATTCCTTCTACTTTAATCTTAACTTTTTCTTTTATTTTTAATTCTTTTTTGAGAGCTATCATCTGATTTCTGAGTTTTTCTAATTATGGTTTATGTTGTCCTTTTATATCTTGGATAATTTTCTTAAATTTTTTGTCTTGTTTTGAAATAATACATTACAGCTTTTCTCTTTTTTTGCATATGTCTTTCTGGTGTTTTTTATTGCCTGTAGTGATGCTATTCTGCTCTCAATTCTCTTTTTTCTTATAGTAACTTTGTATCGGATTTGATCTCAACAATTTTCTGTTGCTCATTTTAATGTAAAATTCATTTTCCTGGTTTGGTTATTTGGTTCAAATAACTTCTCTAACTTCACAGAGATCTCTCTTCTGTTGTTTTTGTGCATTGTTAAAAAGAAAATCAGCTACAAAATAACTGACCAGTATTTTTAAAAACTATCAAGGCAATCAAAATCAAGGAACGTGTGAGAAACTGTCACAGCTAAGAGGAGCCTAACGCAACATCACAACTAAATGCAACGTGGTATCTTGGATAGGCTCCTGGAACAGAAAAAGGACATTAGGTAAAAACTAAGAAAATATGAATACAGTATGAACATTAGTTAATAATAATGTACCAACATTGGCTTATTAATTCCAACAATCGTGGTACTAACATAAAGAAAACACCAAACTGTCCAGTTGATTCCGACTCATAGCAACCCTCTAGGACAGAGTAGAACTGCCCTAAAGGGTTTCCAAGGAGTAGCTGGTGGATTCAAACTGCTGGCCTTGTGGGTAGCAGCTGTAGCCCTTAACCACTGTGCCATTAGGTCTCTATACTAATATCAGATGTTAACAATAGGTGAAACTGGGAACTTTTTGTACTATCTTCTCAATTTTGGGGTAAATCTAAAACTATTCTAAAAAATAATGTCTAATATATATGTGTGTATATATATGCATATATATATATGTTTGTGTGTGTATATTCCACCTGACTTTAGAAACTCCCTCAAGAATAGATTTGATGCATGAACACTAACAACCGAAGACCAGACAAGTTGTGGGATGATATCAAGGACATCATACATGAAGAAAGCAAGAGTCATTAAAAAGATGGGAAAAAAAGAAAAGACCAAAATGGATATCAGAAGAGACTCTGAAAGTTGCTCTTTAACATACAGTAGCTAAAGCAAACAGAAAAATGATCACATAAAAGAGCTGAACAGAAGAGTTCAAAGGGCAACTTGAGAAGACAAAGTAAAGTATTATAATGTGTAAAGACCTGGAGTTAGAAAACCAAAAGGGAAGAACACATTCAGGATTTCTTAAGCTGAAAATACTAAAGAAAAAATACAGGTCTTGAGTTGCGATATTGAAGGATTCTATGGGCAAAAAATGGAACAATGCAGGAAGCATCAAAAGAAGATGGAAGGAATACACATAGTCACTGTACCAAAAAGAATTGGTCAGTGTTCAACCATTTCAGGAGGGAGTATATGATCAGGAACCGATGGTACTAAAGGAAGAAGTCCAAGCTGCACTGAAAGCATTAGTAAAAAACATGGCTCCAGGAATTGATGGAATGCCAGTTGAGATATTGCAACAAACGGATGCAGTGCTGGAGGTGCTCACTCATCCACACCAAGAAATCTGGAAGACATCTATCTGGCCAACCAACTGGAAGAGATCCATATTTGTGGCCATTCCAAAGAAAGGTGATTCAACAGAGTGTGGAAAATATCTAACAATATCATTAATATCACATCCAAGTAAAATTCTGCTGAAGATCATTCAAAAGTGGTTGCAGCAGTACATCCACAGGGAACTGCCAGAAATTCACGCTAGATTCAAAAGAGGATGTGCAGCAAGGGATATCACTGTTGATGTCAGATGGATCCTGACTGAAAGCAGAGAATACCAGAAAGATGTTTACCTGTGTTTCATTGACTGTAAAAGGCATTCAACTGTGTGGCTCATAATAAATTCTGGATAACATTGCAAAGAATGGGAATTCCAGAACACTTAACTGTGCTCATGAGGAACCTGTACATAGATCAAGAGGCAGCTGCTGGAATGGAACAAGGGGATACAGAGTGGTTTAAAGTCAGGAAAGGTGTGTACCAGGGTTGGGTTGTATATTTTCACCATGCTTATTCAATCTGTGTGCTGAGCAAATAATCCGAGAAGCTGGACTATAGGAAGAACAGGGCATCAGGCTTGGAGGAAGACTCATTAACAACCTGCGCTATGCAGATGACATAACCTTGCTTGCTGAAAGTGAAGAGGACTTGAAGCACTTAGTGATGAAGATCACAGACTACAGTCTTCAATATGGATTATACCTTCACATAAAAAAAAAAAAAAAAAAATCCTCACAACTGGACCGATAAGCAATATGACAATAAATGGAGAAAAGATTGAAGTTGGTAAGGATTTCATTTTACTTGGATCCACAATCAATGCCCATGGAAGCAGCAGTCAAGAAATCAAACGACACATTGCATTGGGCAAATCTGCTGCAGAAGACCTCTTTAAAGGGTTAAAAAGCAAAGATGTCACTTTGAGGACTAAGGTGCAATCACCTCACATGCATGCAACAGCTGGGCAAAAAATAAGGAAGACCGAAGAAGAATTGATGCCATGAATTACGGTGTTGAAGAAGAATATTGAATATACCATGGGCTGCCAGAGGAATGAAAAAATCTGTCTTGGAAGAAGTACAGCCAGAATGCTCCTTAGAAGAAAGGATGGCAAGACTTTGTCTCATGTACTTTGGACTTGTTATCAGGAGGGACCAGTCTCTGGAGAAGGACATCATGCTTGGTAAACTAGAGGGTCAAAGAAAAAGAGGATGACCCTTAATGAGATGAACTGACACAGTGGCTACAACAATGGGCTCAAACATAGCAACGACTATGAGGATGTCACAGGACTGCATAGTGTTTCGGTCTGTTGTACACAGGGATCACTATGAGTCAGAATCGACTCAAGGGCACCTAACAACAACATAGTATTAGCGACTGAACACAAAAGTGCTGTATGCTATTTTAGCGGATTGAGATGAACTGAATTATAAAATTTTTCATGGATGTGGGGTACTAAGATTTTTACTATATACCACATTTTCTACAAAAAGAATATTCCACATATTCTACAACAAAGAAAATGAGTCAGTGAACTTAGTTGTTTCAACAGTCAATGTAAAATTCTGTTGACCTCCCACACTGAAAAATTGACTTTCACCAATTTTGCTTTAAACAGCTCGTACTTCAGTTTTGATGCTTGTTTTATGATAAATGCTATAATTATAAATGAACAAATGAACAGATGTCACAAAAGAAAATTTAATGATCAGAACAACAAAACACTATATTTTATTTTTAGATAGATCTTTCCTCTCTAACATGTTATAATTTAAAACATTTCTTTCTATTCTTTGCTCTTACAAATTCTTCAATGATTTCATCACAATTAAGCTGCCGAACAATATCTTCTTTCATACATAATAAGGATAATAAATCGAGTCTTTCTTGAATCATTGTATGCTGAGGGTTTCTGAGTCTCTGTAGGGATGAAAATGAGCATTCTGTTGTGCAGTTTGTGATCATTAAACTTAGGAATACGTGTCACACAATTTCAATGTTGGGAAATACTCATTGTATTTTATCTTCTGTTATGGAATCATACATGCCTACACGAGTAAAATTTGTCTTTCCTGAATCTGTAAACTTAGTTCTCATGTAACAGTGAAATTATAACACTTCTCTGTAAAGGTTTGTACTTAAGTCATCAAGATAAGCCTGCACCAATTTCTTTGGTATCTTCATGCATTCTTCATCAGGTATACCCACATTGTTTAAGAAGGTAAATATGTTTGAAAGAACTTCATACACTTTTGCCCTTCTTTTCATGCAAGATTCAAGTGTGTCAATGATGGTGTAGCATGTGGTTATGCAAAATTGGTCTCTGGCACTCAATGGAGCACTACCATCATTTACCGTTTCTTTCTAATGATTCTGTGATGGTGAACTGTTGGACAATCAGTATTTGGCAATATTCATTTTGTTGTGTTTTCAAAATTTTCAAAAATCTTCTCTTATATTATGTAAAGACCCTGCTAATGACTGGTAGAGATCTGTGCATGTCTCTAAATTTACTTCTGAATCTTGGAGAGTTTAACTCATCTGATGAAAATGCTGCAAAGATGTTATTCCACATAACCAACATAACTACATACTCTAGTGTTTGCATTTTGTTGGCCATGTTTTCAGCTTCTCTTTTGGATTCTTCTTTTTATGTCTGGTCTTCAGCAATATTTTCTAAGGCGTTTAGAATCTGACTGGACGATTCCAGGTTTGCACACATTGCTACAGCATGCACTTCCCAAGCTGTACTGGAAAGACATTTTAATACTCAATCATTGCCTGAATGTTTTAGGAACTGCCCATTGGTGAGTAGAGGCAGCCAAAAATGTGCAGAGCACTTGAACGGTAGGAAAAACAAATCAACTGCTTGCAGACAACAATCTACTGCACTATGTCCTACAAGATTAAGTGAATACACAGCACATGGTATGAAAATGGTAGTCATTACATTCTGAATTTTTCTCTTGCGTGCCTTTATAACGCCCTGACGTATTGGCTGCATTGTCATAGGACTAGCCTCTGCACTCAGAAAAATCAATTTTGCAAACTTCACATAAATAGTGAAGTTCTTAATCTGCATTTTCTTCACAGGTATGACTTTTTAAGCTATTAAATGTGATAAATCGCTTGACAGGTTTTCCATCTGTTGGAGATACGTATCTTAAAACAACACTTAGCTGATCTGTATGAGAAAGATGAGGCGTGGAATCTACAAACCGAAATACCAAACTATACTTATTTCACTGAAAATAGCTGATCGAATTTTATCACTTACTAAGTTTATTAATTCTTCCCACGTTGTTTTAACCAATACAATAAGTTGCCCTTTCCTGTATTACCATATTTTGAGATGTAACCTATTAAAAAATGGATCAAATTGAGAAATAAGTGCAAGTAAATGCAAAAATTTTCCATTTTGGAGAGACCCAAACACTTCATTTCTTCCTCAAGAACACAGTCCACGTTAACAATTGTTATAATGCCAGCAACAACATGTTGCAAAACAGCATTCCAGTACTCATATTCTTCATTAATTTGTGTTTCCAGTTCATGAGTTAAGCCAAAACCATGTCTTCAATTTAAATATGACAAAATATAGTCTCTGTGAATTGAACTGATTTCATGTTTATTAATCATATTCGAGTTGTGCCAATTGCTAAATCCATCCATAGCAAATTGAGAATTAAATGATTTAGGACAGACAGTTTGCAAAAAAAATCAATATACAGAGCCCACTGATGGAGAATACGGTAGCCACCCCCTCATAATTTCACCATTAGCTTTTCGCTCTAGAAATATATTCTGGCTACGGAACCTTATTCATTTACCACCCAGGAATTTTCGACACAAATTTTCAAATAGTCCACTGTGATGCTGACATCACTTGGCTGTCTTTTGATCCAATAATTTACATCCTTAGAAGAAAAAATTATTCCACAAAGCAGCATCTGTATTTCTATTATTTATGGGGTAGGCAGATGCGACAATTTAAGATTCTAAAATAGTTTCACTTTATACACCAGTATTAATTTTTTTTTAATATAGCAAGGGATGGATGCAGAATTTGGAACAAATTCTGTTATATTCATACTACAATTAGTAATTTCAGCGGTACTAGTACAGCGATTTTCACCCATTAACTTGAGCGTTTGATGGAAGAAGTCTCTTCAGATTCATTACCCTTTAAGTAGGAAGTTAATTTTGGAATTGTCTTTGGATTCACAAATACTTTTCTTTTTATCTTCTGCAAGCTTTCATTTTTTTGCACTCCACTTAGTTTTTGCCATTACATTTTACCTGGATATAGTATTATGTCATTTTAAATTTAGTTCTACCATAGCAAATAAGTTTGATTAATTGAAAATAAATAAAATTTATAAACAAGGAAAGTGTATAAAATAAAGTTTACATTCAAATTTTGACATTAACACAAAAATTTATATTTGAAAATTGCTGTTGTTAGGTGCTGTTGAGTCCGTTTCGACTCATAGCGACCCCATGTACAACAGAACAAAACATTGCACAGTCTTGTGCCGTTGTCATGATTGTTGTTATGCTTCAGCCCATTGTTGCAGCTACTGTATCAATCCATCTCACTGAGGGCCTTCCTCTTTTTCACTGACCCTCTAGTTTACCCAACATGATGTCCTTCTCCAGGGACTGGTCCTTCCTGATAAAATGTCCAAAGTATGTGAGATGAAGTCTTGCCATCCTTGCTTCTAAGGAGCATTCTAGTTGGACTTCTTCCAAGACAGATTTGTTCATTCTTTTGGCCATCCATGGTATATTCAATATTCTTCGCCAACGCCATAATTCAAAGTCATCAATTCTTCCTAAGTCTTCTTACTCACTGTCCAGCTTTCCCATGCATATGAGGTGATTGAAAACACCATGGTTTGGTTCAGGCATACCTTAGACTTTAAAGTGACATCTTTGCTTTTTAACACTTTAAAAAGGTTTTTTTTTTTTTTTTTTTTTAGTACATATATTGTTTTATGACATTGGTTAACAACCCCACGACATGCCAACACTCCCCCTTCTCAACCTTGGATTCCCTATTACCAGCTTTCCTGTCCCTTCCTGCCTTCTAGTCCTTGCCCCTGGACTGCTGTGCCCCTTTAGTCTCATTTTGTTTTATACGCCTGTCTAATCTTTGGATGAAGGGTGAACCTCAGGAATGACTTCATAACTGAGCTAAAAGTGTGTCCCGGGGCCATACTCTCGGGGTTTCTCCAGTCTCTGTCAAGCCAGTAAGTCTGTTCTTTTTTTGTGAATTAGAATTTTATTCTACATTTTTCTCCAGCTCTGTCTGGGACCCTCTATTGTGATCCCTGTCAGAACAGTCAGTGGTGGTAGCCAGGTACTATCTAGTTGTGCTGGACTCAGTCTGGTTGAAAATGTTCTATATTCTACTTTGGTGAGTAGCGTCTGGAGTCTTAAAAGCCTTTGAGTGGCCACCTAAGATACTCCACTGGTCTCACCCCTTTGGGAGCAAAGGAGAATGAAGAAAACTAAAGATACAAGGAAAAGATTATCCAAAGGACTAATGGACCACAACTAAAGAGGTCTTTTGCAGCAGATTTGACCAATGCAATGTGTAGTTTGACTTCTTGACCACTGCTACCATAGCTGTTGATTGTAGATCCAATAAAAATGAAATCCTTGAAAATTTCAATCTTTCCTCCATTTATCATGATGTTGCTTATTGGTCCAGTTGTGAGGATTTTTATTTTCTTTACGTTAAGGTATAATCCATATTGAAGGCTACAGTCTGTGATCTTCATAAGGAAGTACTTTAAGTCTTCTTCACTTTCAGCAAGCAAGTTTGTGTCATCTGCATATCGCAGGTTGTTAATGAGTCTTCCTCCAATCCTGATGTCATGTTCTTCTTCATATAGCCCAACTTCTTGGATTATTTGCTCAGCATATAGATTTAATAAGTATGGTGAAAAGATACAACACTGGCACACACATTTCATAACTTTAAACCCTCAGTATCCCCTTGTTCTGTCCAAATGACTGCCTCTTGGTCTATGTACAGGTTCCTCATGAGCACAATTAAGTGTCGTGGAATTCCCATTCTTTGCAATGTTATCCATAATTTTTATGATCCACACAGTTGAATGCCTTTGCATAGTCAATAAAATCACAGGTAAACATCTTTCTGGTATTCTCTGCTTTCAGCCAGGATCCATCTGACATCAGCAATGATATCTCTTGTTCCATGTCCTTTTCTGAATCTGGCTTAATTTCTGGCAGTTTTCTGTCCACGTATTGCTGCAACTGCTTTTGAACGATCTTCAGCAAAATTTTACTTGGGTGCGATATTAATGATATTGTTCGATACTTTCCACACTCTGTTGGATCTCCTTTCTTTGGAATAGATGTAAATATGGATCTCTTTCAGTCAGTTGGCCAGGTAGCTCTCTTCCAAATTTCTTGGCATAAATGAATGATCACTTCCAGTGCTGCATCTGTTTATTGAAACATCTCAATCGGTATTCTGTGAATTTCTGGAGCCTTGTTTTTCGCTTGTGTCTTCAGTGCAGCTTGGACTTTTTCCTTCATTACCATCGATTCTTGATCCTATGCTACCTCCTGAAATGGCTGAACACCAACCAATTCTTTTTGGTACAGTGACTCTGTGTATTCCTTCCATCTTCTTTTGATGCTTTCTGCATCATTTAATATTTTGCCCATAGCATCCTTCAATATTGCAACTTGAGGCTTGAATTTTTTCTTCAGTTCTTTCAGCTTGAAAAATGCTGAGTGTGTTCTTCCTTTTTAGTTTTCTATCTCCAGCTCTTTGCACATGCCATTATAATAATTTACTTTGTCTTCTCGAGCCACCTTTTGAAATCTTCTGTTTAGCTGTTTTACTTCATCATTTCTTCAGTTTGCTTTAGCTATTCAACGTTCAAGAGCAGCTTTCAGAGTCTCTTCTGACATCCATTTTGGTCTTTTCTTTCTTCCCTATCTTTTTAATGACCTCTTACTTTCTTCATGCATGATGTTCTTGATGTCATTCCACAACTCGTTTTGTCTTCAGTCACTAGTGTTCAGTGCAGCAAATCTATTCTTGAGATGGTCTTTAAATTCAGGTGGGAGATACTCAAGGTTGTACTTTGGCTCTTGTGGACTTGTCCTAATTTTCTTCAGCTTCAACTTGAACTTGCATATGAGTAATTCACGGTCTGCTCCGCAGTCGGCCCCTGGCCTTGTTCTAACTGATGATATTGAGCTTTTCCGTCATCTTTTTCCACAGATGTAGTTTATGTGATTACTGTATATACCATCAGGCAAGGTCCAAGTGTATAGTTGCCGTTTATGTTGTTGAAAAAAGGTATTTGCAATGAAGAAGTCTTTGGTCTTGCAAAATTCTATCATGTGATCTCTGGCATAGTTTCTATCACCAAGGCCATATTTTCCAACTACCAATCCTCCTTCTTTGTTTCCAACTTTCGCATTCCAATCACCAGTAATTTCAATGAATCCTGATTATGTGTTCAATCAATTTCAAGCTGCAGAAGTTGGTAAAAATCTTCAATTTCTTCATCTTTGGCCTTAGTGGTTGGTGTGAAAATTTGAATAATAGTCGTATTAACTGGTATTCCTTGCAGGCGTATGGATATTATCCTATCACTGACAGCATTGTACTTCAGGATAGATCTTGAAATGTTCTTTTTGCAATGAATGTGACGCCTTTCCTCTTCAATTTGTCATTCCTGGCTTAGTAGACCATATGATTGTCCAATTCAAAATGGCCAATATGAGTCCATTTCAGCTTACTAATGCCTAGGATATTGATGTTTATGCATTCCATTTCATTTTTCACGATTTCCAATTTTCCTGGATTCATACCTCGTACATTCCACATTCTGATTATTAATGGATGTTTGCACCTGTTTCTTCTCATTTTGAGTCGTGCCACATCAGCAAATGAAGGTCCTGAAAGCTTGACTCCATCCACATCGTTAAGGTTGACTCTACTTTGAGGAGGCAGCTCTTCCCCAGCCATATTTTGAGTGTCTTCCAAACTGACGGGCTGATTTTCTGACACTGTATCAGACAATGTTTCACTGCTATTTATAAGGTTTTCAATGGCTAATTTTTTTCAGAAATAGACTGCCTGTCCTTCCTAGTCTGTCTTAGTCTGGAAGCTCAGCTGAAACCTGTCTGCTATGGGTTAACCCTGCTAATATTTGAATACCCATGGCATAGCTTCCAGCATCAGAGCAACATGCAAGCCCCTACAGTACAACAAACTAACAGATGTGTGGGGGATTTGAAAATTAGTGAGTAAAAAACATTGATTTGGAACATGTAATTTTGTTCTTCAAGTCTTAGATAGTCAAAGAAAATAGTACTTACAAGGCAGTCAGCAACAATTTCACTCGTTTGTTGTAAGATACTTGTTGGCAAGGCCTTCGAAAATTTCCAGGAGTGTTTTCATCTTGAAATAATACTTAAAAACTTGCGTACTCACTTTCCATCCTTTGATGCTGTGTCTTCAGAGTTCATTGGACTATGGCTGATACCCGACAAGGGTGAGAGTGATCACAAGAGCATGATACAAATACAAGGGTACGCTCTATCTGAAGACATGCTTTGATTTGTTTTGTGCAGAAGCAGATATGTAATGAGTCACATGATTATAGTGCCACTGGTGCGTTCTTATGTGGTCAACAAGAGAGAAATGAATGTGAGTTTATACTCGATTGGTCCAAAATGGAAAGGAAAATATAATTGTTATTGTATTAAAAATTTATAAAATGGTATCATTTTCATTTAGTGCTCTGCCAGTTTCCTTCCACTGTGGCCCTCGCTTTTCCTTGTGTCCTGTCTGCTTGGCATCTATGGGTCTTTGTTTGGCCAACTGGTGCCCCTGTTTTGTTGATGCTCTAAGCATGTGCCTACCTTGCTTATTGGGTAATCCGTCCCTGGGTGGGCTATACATCTACCAGTTCAGCTGTTGTTCTCAGATTGACCTGCTGTGGTTTCAATTTTATCTCTTTTGGGGTTCTTCCATTCTCAAACCCATCCAATGCCCCATTGCTTTCCTCTGCTTTCTCACATAGATGCCAAGAAGGCATAGGCCTTGTGATATATTTTAGCATTCAGAGGGAAACCTGTTTCCTGGTTTTGGCATACATGTTGTCCCTGGATTGTGGGTTTTGTGATCTAGTTGCTCTTTTTCCCCCCTTGGAGTTTAGGATCTTGAATACGTATGCGTGATTCTGTTTAAAAAAAAAAAAAACCAAACCCATTGCCGTCGAGTCGATTCCGACTCATAGTGACCCTATAGGACAGGGTAGAACTGCCCCATAGAGTTTCCAAGGCGTGCCTGGTGGATTTGAACTGCCCAGACCTTTTGGTTAGCAGCTGTAGCTCTTAACCACTACACCACCAGGGTTTCCCTTAGGATCTTGAATATTGTTAGTTGCCGTTGAGTAGATTCCAACTCATGGCAACTCCATGTGTTACAACACAGAATTTCTCCACAGGGTTTTCTTGGCTATAACCTTAACAGAAGTCAAACATCAAGTCTTTTCTTTTGTGGTACCACTGGGTAGATTTAAACTGCCTACCTTCAGGTTAGTAGCTGAGCACAAGCCATTTGTGCTATCTATGGACCTCTATATCTATACCTATACTTATAGGGTCGCTATGAGTCATTATTGATGGCAATGGGTTTGGTTTTTGGAGTTTTTTATACCTATATCTGTATCCTCTAGATCTATGTCTCATCTGTATCTGTCAGCTTTTTCAAGACATAATCCACATACCATAAAATTTCACCCTCTGTTAGTTTTTAAGTGGAAAATTCACGAAGATCCAAAAACCATACTTCCAACTGCCACCATCTTCCCAGCATTCTGAAAACCACCCCTTTAAGACAATCATCAACATTAGACTATAGGGATAATGAGGATTTTATTATGGTAGCAGACCTAATGGCTAGCTTAACTATAGAAAGACTGGAATGTGTACGGGGTGATACATAGTGCTGCATTTTTCCATGTGTTTAGAAGCACAAACTCAAGGGCTTCTGCCACGTGTAGCAGGTAACCAGTTCACAAGTATTGATGGTGTTATGATGGTAGCATTGGCATACACATTTGAAATCCACTGATCATCCCAAAAAAATCTCATTAATTTTACTTCTTTAACTATTGCCTGAATTTCTCCCAATTGATCAGTCTCTGAGGAGTAAAAAGAAAATCCAAAACATACCTGAGTGTAATTTTTTCACCTTCTACCAGGACATGTAAACTCATGTGGCCTTTTCCTCCTCTCACCCAAGGAACACAACTCTGCACTGGAGGACATCTTAATGGTACAAAATGCAGGTGACATGGGAAAAATCAGTTCACTGTATATCAATACAACTTATTTCCAGGGGTCCATTTCTGAAAATTCTAAAACGTTAAAAAAAACCTCAAGGCCTCATCTGAGTATTTTTTTGGCTGTCCTGACTCAAGAAGTGTACAAGGACTATAATATTCTTCTATAAGAATGTTTTCCAGGCCTAGGGAGCCCTGGTGGTGCAAATGGTTAAGACTGCCAATTCGAACCCACCCAGTGGCTCCGCAGGAGAAAAGCCCAGTGATCTGCTTCTGTAAAGACTGTAGCCAAGTAAACCCTATAGGGCCGTTCTACTCTGTCACATGGGGTTGCTATGAGTTGGCATTGACTCAACACTACCCAACAACAACAACGTCTCACAAGAAGGCTATATTTTTGGCCCAGGCCCTACAAACTTCTGATTCCACTCCTAACTCTGATAGACACTTCTAACAGGACTTGCTGATACAAATCTTTAAACTGCTAACTAGGCAAAATTAATCTTGTTACAAAGAATCCACACAGCCTCCAACAACTTTTTCCCAAAGTGTCTCAATATGAACTTATACGAATTCCATCTTTCCTGTCTGTCTTTGCCCATTCTTAGGCAAAGTGCTAAAAGGTCACCAAAGACAGGAAGTAAAAAGAACCCTCACATAATCCATAGCCTGGAAAACCAACTGCCTAAATAAAGGACAATAGACTTCATGATGTTTTATGTTAAAGCTTCGACTAGACCTTGTCAGAATTAGCAGCTCTCTCTCCTCTGAACATTCTTAGGATGAGAGGCCACCCTCAGAATGCCACCTTAACACAAACTGATCCCCATACACACCACTAGTCATGGTTTGTTTTCTTAAATAGCAGAAGTTTATTTTATTTCACTGCTCCATCAAAATTATTTATCTCATTTATCATACAGTTCCTGCCTAGCGTGTTTTGCCAGAACTAACATGCATGAAAATTATGTTAATGGGGCTTGGACTGTTTTTAATGTACTTCATACAATCAAGAAACTAAACAAACAGACAGGGTCCTGAAAGGTGTCCATTTTGTTAGGAAGAACCGCTTGCTCTCATAACACACGTTTTGGAGGAGAGTAACTGCCAAGGATCAAACCACCAGCAGCGCCCTTAGAAAAGACGTGTTTGTTCAAAGAAAAAAAGAGACTGAGGGACTTAGCATTGTACCCCATACCATCAAGTAAGGTAGGTTTCCATTAACCAATGGTGGTTTCATGGAGAGAGACCGGGAAGTGATTTGGAAAAGATTCTTAACATGAAAACTAACCGAGAGAAAAATTAAGTTTCGATTTTGGAGGAGAAGCCAGCTTGGTGAAGATCGTCCATTGCTTGAGGAAATCAGTAGGTGTATACACAGGGATGTCACTATAATGCTGGCCTGGTGGTCTACTTCCAGAAGCACACTGACGTAGGAAAACGCCGTATTATAAAGAGGTCTTTCTGCTACTTCTGAGAAATGAATATCCTAGGATTTACTGCAAGATGGATCCACATTATCATAAATTTTCCTCCATAAATAGGTCTCATAGAAAAACTGCATTAAGTTGTTAAAGAACTGGAATTTTGACAGGCAGTTTTAAAGAACTTTGAGATATTGATATTACTTTGAACATTTATACTTATATGCTGACTTTTTAAAAAACTGTAAAAACTTACTGAAAGCCAGGAATTGGGCTAGTCTTTCAGACACAAGAACAACCACAAAAAACATTATGAGCAATACCAGGAAAAAAAAAGCTAAAACCATTTAGAATCTCCATGCCTAAAATGAAAATAAGGACATTGATCTGCTACTTTTAGCTATTTTAATGATAGTATCAGATGGATTGAATGACCAATCAAACTCATGGACTTGGCCTTGGTGGTTAACATGGCCAAAATACGTGAAGTGATCTCAAAAGAGCTGCAATGTGTAAAATATGTAACCTTCACTCTTGTCTCAGATGCCATCCAGGACATTCATGTTGTCTCTCTGCCAGGGACAGGAGGACTTTAGTGCATTTCACACGACAAATGCAGTAGGCTTCCTGTTTTTTGTTTTGTCTTGTTTTTGTTCAATCTGTCTTACATTGAGAACAATAAGTATTTTTTTACTGTTGTAATATATATAGATAAAACACAACATTTCCCAATCAACATTTTTTACACGTACAATTTAGTGACACCAATTACATTAATCATGTTGTGCAACGATCACCATAAGGAGATACCCCACCACTACTACCACTGTAACCACTAACAAACTTTGGTCTCTATACATTTGCCTATTCTAGATATTTCATTTAAGTGGGATCATACAATATTTGTCCTTCTGTAATTGACTTACCTCACTCAGCATAATTGCTTCTTTAAGAATAAAAAGGTGAAAACATAGCTGAATCTCATCGAACTCAAAAAAAGCAGTGTGAAAGGCAGCAGGGCGGGTTGCCAAAGCAGCCTCTAGAAATTTCAGGCTGGCAAAGAATCCTCAAGGCAAAGTAGGGAGCCTAACACGTGATGTAATTTTAGGGACTCCAGTAAAACACCCTCCACGTATGGTTCAACAAAAGCTGAAAGCCCACAATTGGAGCCTTAGTTCTTTGACTCAAACTAAACAGGGTCAATGGAAATAAAAATATATGTTACTGGAGAGAGATGGCACATTAAGCTTATCGTTTATTTTGCACTTCAACTCAGAATTTGAGTCAAATTCTTTCTTCACTGTTTGTTGTAATAAAGAGCTGGGTGGGGACACAAGGAGGAAGGCAGTAGTGGTGAAACAGAGAGAAAAGGCCAGCGGGTGAGAGAACACCTGAGGTGGAAAGAGAAAATGAACCTTGAAGGAGCAAAATCGTAGAAATAAACATAGAAATGGAAGCCAAAATCTCAGGCGTACATTTTCCCCATGAAGCATTTCATTTATAGTCAGTCCTGCAAGTAGAACCAAACAATAATCACTTGCTACTTTAAACTGCTAAGTATTATGACAAATATTAGGTCTATGAGTATATTCCATTTTAAAAGAGACCTTGACCAACTATTCCATGTCCAGAAGAGTATGACTAGGAAGATAAGAATTATGGAGAATCTTGGAGGGGGCTGACTGTGTTTAGCTAAAGAAGATTTAGCAGAGGCATGATAATTAATTCAGAGTTGGTGAAGGGCGGGAAGGCAGATAAAGGAGTGAAGTGCATACACTTACAACACAAATGTTGCCCTTGATAAGAGAGATAGGACCAATGAGCAGAGATAAATTTGGGATCAATGTAGAAGACTTTTCTAATATTCGGAATTGTCAAAAAGAAATGAACTGCTTCACAACATAGTGAGGGGCCTATCACTAGATATATTCAAGAATTGACTGCTGAATACTTATTAGAGATATTATAGAAAGGAATTATATTAGTCAGAACTGTCCATTGTGAGTGACAAAACTAATTCAAAATGACTTAAGCAAAAGGAAAATGTATTGGTTCGATGTAATTCTAGCTTCAGGCATAGACTGATCCAGAAGTTCAAATGATATCAGGAATCTCTCTTCATTGCTCAGCTGCCTGCCTTTGTGTTGGCTTCATATTTAGGCAGGTTCTCACTGAGATGGTGGCAAAGATTGACCACCGACAGCTCTAGTCTCTCATGTATCAACCAAGTGAAGGAGTGGAAAAAGTTTATTTTCTTCCTCAGCAGCACTAGCAATTGCTGGGATTCACTCTGGCTTGGGTCAGTTGCCGAACTCTGAACCTATGGCTGTGGCCACGGGGAAGCAGTGCCCCTACTGTCCAGAACTAGGCCATGTGCCTACCTTTGCATAAACCTCAGTGGCCATAGGCCACTTTGCATTCTCATTGGCCAGTCTGGGTCATGTGAGCACCTTGGAGCAGGAGAGGTGGATGAGCATGAGGTCAATACCCCTTTCTTCAAAAATCATCTGGAGAGTGAACAAGAAGTATTTCCACAAAGGAAAATCAAGATGCTACTGAAAACCCTGTCGAGCAATTCTACTCTGCACACATGGTGTTGCCATGAGTTGGAACTGACTCGACAATAACTAACAACAAAAACAATTATCAGAATAAGCAGGAGGAATTGCAGGGCAGTCAAAACTAACAGCTATCCTCTAACAGCAGTTCACAGGAGAGAAGGTAGACCTACAAAACTTACACAGCCTCTCCCAGTTTAAAATTATATTTATTGCTAAATCACACTATGTCAAGAACTAGGTACCCATTCTGTAATTTAAAGCCAAACATTTAAACTTTTGTCTACTTAATCCCTTAGACACTCAGTAAAATGAATACAGGCAGTGAATAACTCAAGTAATAGCTTGTTACTGACTTCCTTTTGTAGGTTATATGTAGACAGAAGCAGTGGTGTGCTGGTAAACTAGTTTTCTGAAAAATGAGGTCTGATTGTATTTGCCAATTTCCATGGACAGTGAATAAGGAAGACGGAAGAAGAATTGACGCCTATGAATTGTGGTGTTGGCGAAGAATATTGAGTATACCATGAACGGCCAAAAGAACAAACAAATCTGTCTTGGAAGAAGTACAGCCAGGATGCTCCTTGGAAGCAAGGATGGCGAGACTATGTCTTACGTACTTTGTTATCAGGAGAGATCAGCCCCTGGAGAAGGACATCGTGCTTGATAAAGTAGATGGTCAGCGAAAAAGAGGAAGACCCTCAACAAGATGGATTGACATAGTGGCTGCAACAATGGGCTCAAGTATAACGATTGTGAGGATGGCGCAGGACCAGGCAGTGTTTCATTCCGTAGTACACAGGGTCACTTCACTATGAGTTGGAACCAATTCAACAGCACCTGACAACAACAACGGGCTGCTCTTAAGTGGATTTTTTTCAACATGATAAGGAATTTCCTAGTGAGATTTTCATAAAATAGTTCTCATTTCTTATGGTTTGGATGGTCTCGAAAGAAAACAGAGGCATTGCTAGCTGGTGGGTTATTATGATGCCTCCAGCCCTGCTTGAAAAGTCTAATATCAGTTCCCTCTCCATCTAACAAAAATTGGAATAAATTTTGGCAAAAAAAAAAAAAAACAAAAACCCTCAAATCTAATCGAAATACAACATGTGTGTCTATAATAGTTTATGGATGACTTGTTTTGTGATAAATGCAAAAAAAATTGTAACTGTCCAAATGTCACATGGAGAAGTGGCACAGACTGAACAGGAGAATCATTCCTTACAGGGTGAGAACATATTAAAGGGGCCTTTAGCTAAGCTGCTTAACTATGTTTCCCTCTCAAAAGGCCTCAGTTCAAACCACAAGCTTCCTACATCCCAGACTGATAACAGCAATTATCTAAAAGAAATTGCTTATAGCTCAACCTTTTTCAAATATTGTAAAATAGTGTATATAGCTAAATACATATATATACATATATACACACATAGATGTATATATATATTTTTTGTTAGTTTGTTCATAATATCCTGTTAGAATTTTAGAAATTGATTTTTGTTCTCACCATCAGCAGCCTCACTTATTTAACCATTTCTGACCTGTAAAAAATAATAATAATAATAGTTAACATTTACATAACCTTTAGTTTTTCCCAGGCACTGTTCTAAGTACACACACACAAAAAATTTACATGTATTTTATACACATTTATGAACTATTTAATACAGGCCCTTTGATGCATTCACCCAATAAGCAGCATTGCACCAGACTGAGGTCTATAGGCCCAAGAAGTAGGTCCCAAGCGGTCATCACAATAAGTAGGGCCTAAGTCAGAGGTCAGGGGCCTACACCAAAGCCAATAAGCTTACAGAAGGAAATGAGCCATGGAAGTACGAGGCTGGCCAGGAGGCCCAGGAACAGGATCTTGTTTCCCTGCTCTCTAAAGTTGCCCGGGCTGCTTGTTTCACTTATCATGTAATAGATAAAACAAACATAAAATAACTTATTTTTTAAAAAAAGTTATGTATTTGTTGTTGTTGAGAAAATACACAGCAGAACATACACCAATTGTACCATTTCTACATGGACAATTCAGTGACATTGATTATATTCTTCAAGTTGTACAACCATTCTTACCCTCCTTTTCCAAATTGTTCCTCCGCCATTAACATGAACTCACTGCCCCTAAGTTTCCTACCTAATCTTTTGAGTTGCTGTCATCAATTTGATCCGATATAGATAGTTCTTAAAATCTTAAAAGAGCCCAATGTTCAAGGAAGACATTCTTTATTAATTAAGCTAAACTGTTGTTTGGTTTAAAGAAGGACTTCAAACTGGTTCATTCAGGTTCAAACCCCTGCTGAGAATCTGCATTTCTAACAAGTTCCCAGGCAATGCTAACGCTGCTGGTTAGGGAATAACATAAAGGAAAAACCCTGTTCTAGGTGTCAGGAGGCTTGAGTTCTAAACTTGCTCACCTGCTATTAATTTGTGTTTTCTCACCTGTAAATAGTAGTAAAAAATACCTGCTTTGAGTGAAGCCGTGGTGGCACAGTGGTTAAGAGCTCACCAAAAGGTTGGCAGTTCAAATCCACCAGCTGCTCCTGGGAAACCCGATGGGGCAGTTGTACTCTGTCATATAGGGTCACTATGAGTTGGAATCAACTCTACGGCAATGGGTTTGTACCGAATAAGAGTCTACAGTTTAACAAGATCCCCAGGTGATTCTTACGTATAATACATTTTCAGAACCACTGCTCTACTTGTGGTTCTCAGAATTGGTCCCAGTTCCCTAACCAGCAGCATCAGCATGGCCTGGGAACTTGTTAGAAATGCAGATTTTCCACAGGGGTTCAAACTGGAATGAACCAGTTCAAAGCCTTGGTTTAAAGAAGACTTTGGGGGATATTTTTTGTTTAAGGTTTAAAGATTACCTCAAGGCAATAATTTCAGGGGTTCATCCAGACTCCCTGACTCCAGGAAGTCTGGAGTCCATGAAAATTTGAAATTCTATTCTGCATTTCCCCCTTTTGATCAGGATTCTTCTATAGACTCTTTGGTCAAAATGTTCAGTAATGGTAGCCAGGCGCCATCCAATTCTTCTAGTCTCATGGAAAAGGAGGCGGCTGTTATTGACGCAATTAGCCAACACATTCCATTTCCCCCTCCTATTCCTGATTCTCCTTCTTCCTCTGTTGCTCCAGGCAAATAGAAGCCAATTGTTGTGCCTTGGCTGGCCATTTGCAAACTTTTAAGACCCCAGGCATTACACAATGAACCAGGAGGTAGAACAGAAGCACTAAATGTGACATTAGACCAATTAACTGGGATGTCCCATGAGACCATGACTCTAACCCTCCAAACCCATATCCATTGCTGGTGGGAATGCAAAATAGTACAACCATTGTGGAAAAGAGTGTGGTAGTTAGAACTATGTCAAAAAACTTAAATCAGAACTACCATATGACCCAGCAATTCCACTGCTAGGAATATACCGAAGAGACTTGGAAGCAGTGACGCAAACAGGCAAATGTACACCAATGTTCGTTGCAGCATTATTCACAACAGCCAAAAGGTGGAAACAATCCATATGCCCATCAATGGATGAATGGATAACAAAATGTGGTAGATACATACAATGGAATACTACTCAGCCAGAAAGAGAAACGAAGTCTTCATACATGATACAACATGAATGGAGCTTGGAGATCTTATGCTGGGTGAAATAAGTCAATCACAAAAGGACAAATATTGTATGATCTCACTTATAAAAAGACAAGAACAGGTAAATGTATAGAGACCAAAGTTTATTAGTGGTTACCAGGGAGGGGAGGGTGGGGAAAAGAAAGGGTTATTACTTATGGAGCACTGAGTTTTGGTTTCGGGTGATGGAAAAATTGCATTGATAAAGAGTAAAGGTTGTACATCTGATTAACGTAATTAATGTCAATGAGCCGTACACCTATAAAAAGCTGAATTGGCAAATGATGTGTGATGAATATATTTACATCAATAACAACAACAACAAAAAGAATAGCTGCAGAGGCTGCTTATGTCCGACCAAATACTTCACGGGGTTTGGACAACTTTTTTTTTTTTTTTTTAAATGAGGAGCCTGAATGTTAAAATGGGGGAATTTTTAAAAATTCTCTGGGGAAGATATTTTTAAGGAAATCATAAAGCACAAATCATAAAAGAAAAGATTGAGCTACTGAATTTGTCTAAAAATTTAAAACTTCTGTAGGAAAAAAACACATAAATAAAAGCAAAAGATGCGCAAAATTGAATAAAACTTTTGCAATACATATTGCTTCATATAAAAAGGCCTCTTATAAATCAATAAGAAGGAAGGAAGAAAGGAAGGAAGGGAGGGAGGATCGTGAGCAAAGGACAAACATGAAAACTTTCTCAACATCTCTGATAATTTAAAAAATGCAAATTAACACAACAATGAACAATCTTTCTTTTTAAACTATACATCTAAAATTAAAACAAGTATGTTGGCATATGTGTGGGGAAATAGTTACTCTCACACACTGTTGGTGGGATATAAATTATGCAACTTCTCTCAAGGACAATTTGGTAAAACATGAACATTTAAAATGCATGTATTTCTGACTTTGCAATTTGATTAAAACCCACAATCCAGAAGAATAAATGAAGTCAGGATTTTGACGAATGAAACACCTTCACAACAAGCACACTGCCTAAAAATGAACACTATTGTTCCTGGGTGATCAATGATGTGATTTATAAAATGGGAGAAGGTGAGCCTTCAGCTCATGACTTTTCTTGGACTGGCCTGACGGATAGCAGGTCTACCTAGCAGAATATTTCTGAGTAGAGGTAAAAACAAACTCTGAGTTTACTTTAATCTGTGACTTGCTTGAATTGGTTTTGCCTTTGTCCTCTCCCAGAGTGATTATCCTGGAAAACTGAGGCTATTCAATACCCAGCATATTACAATCCCGGTTAGCAAGCTATGAGCAGCACTGTGCCAGGCACCAGGGAGGATAGAGACAAAGTCGGAGGTAGTGTGACAGAGATACCAAATGCTATGGGAACACATGGGAGGGAATGGCTTCACAGAAGAATAATATCTGAAACAGGCCTTGAACAACAGGAAGAAGTCGGAGAGCCGCAGAGGATCAAAAGAGGCATTCCAAGGGTAGGGAAGAACAAAGGCAGGAGTCAGGATGGGCAGGAAAAGTTGAAACTTGAAGACAATCCTAGAAGATATCAGAACAGGAGCAACAAGATTGTTGGCATTTATCTACAGCCATCAGTAGACCAAAGAGAAAGAGCTCCTGGGTCGCACGTTGTCCAATATTGGTATGTCCCAAACTTTATACATTTATTTAAACAAAAAAAACAAACTAGGTGTCATCAAATCAACTCCAACTCATGGTGACCACATGTGTGTCAGAGTAGAACAGTGCTCCATAGAATTTTCAATGGCTGATTTTTCGGAAGTAGATCACCAGTTCTTTCTTCCAAGGTGTGTCTGGGTGGACTCAAACCTCCAACCTTTCAGTTAGCAGATGAGCGCATTAACTGTTCGCACCACCCAGGGACTCCATACATTCACGTGTCAGCCTCAAAAGTCTTGCCATATTGGCCAATAGCCATATTCACTCTAATTTTTCTCTTTAAATATACTTTCTTCTTCAGTCTCATCTTAAGGAATAATACCCATGAAATGTCAGGGTTACTGTGCTAGATACAGCTCTTCTAATACATATTAAATAAATATATAGCTAATAATGTTTCTTTAAAACTTCACTGTATACCATCTAATCTCATACTGTGAACTAACAAAGGGATACAAATCCCACCCTGAGAAATGCTGCCTTCAGAGATGTTCATTTCAAACTGAGCATCACGAAAGTCATCATTTGGTCATGTTTGTATGACATATGACAACCTAGATGAAACATCAAGTGTGAAATTGAGGATACCAGATGGCCTTCCTAAACCATGCTGAAGCATAAATTAAAGTGCTACAGTAGAAGGAGAAAGTAGCATTTTTGAGCAACTATTGTGTGCAGCCTCTGAGTTAGTTATTTAAAATAGCTTATGAATGGGCATGAAATTTACACAAAGTCAAATAATGTAACCAGGTAAGTAACCTCCTTATGCAAACATCTTCGTACTCCAAAATCCTGGCAACCCAATATTAAGTATCATTTCAAAGTAGTTTTGGCTCAGTTTTGACTTCCTTTTGAGGAAGACTGTTGGATCCCACTTAAAAGGATGACTATCCTCTAAGGAGGAAGACCACAATACCACAAGAAATAAGAAAAAAAATACAACCTTCAATTATCTTACAACATTCACTAAAGGAGGAGAGATTTCATAATAGTGTGGCAGCTGGTTGGAGTCCTGGCGTGGTTTCTCCTTTATCTGTTTATTTGGTTAAAGTACATGCCACTCATATGTCCCCCCAGCATTGTTTCCTGGGAGACCAAGGAAGATTCTTAACTAGGATTGGAATCGTGTCCACATGGACTTGTCTTCATGGAAAACAAAATGACTTATCTTCCATTGGTTCCAGAAAGGAATCAGGGAGTCATTGTTGCCTTACCCTCCTGGTTTAATGGCCTTTGGCTTTGGGAGTTTGGGCAGAATCTGTCTCTATTCCCCCAAAGCCTGTTTATCCCTAAAATATTACAAAAACTCTCTTCTCCTTCATGCTGCCAATGAGGCTGAAGTGGGATGGGGCCACATGTGTAGCATATTCTGGGGCCTATGGAGAACACAACCAAAATAATTAAAGGAACTTATATATATTGTGCCTAAAGAGAAGCCCTGGTGGCACAGTGGTTAAGAGCTTGACTGCTAACCAAAAGGTCGCCGGTTCAAATCCACAGCCACTCCTTGGAAACCCTATGGGGCAATTCTACTCTGTCCTATAGAGTCACTTGAGTCGGAACCAACTCAACGGCATCTAACAACAACAAAGAGAAGAAGGCTGAGGGTAGAGATGTGACTGTGTTTCTAAGGACAGGAAAGGCCATTGCCTGGTAGATGGTAAGGCCTTGTTGACCATACAGCTGCAAGTGCAGCAACACTGATCTTGAGAGGAGATGTCTCTTGTGAGTTGCGATTCCCTGATTCCTTTCTAGAACATTGCAGAATATGAGAGGCAGGGCAGCAGACAGTTCAGGCACACAGACTCTGGAGACAGACTGCAGCACTACTGACTGTATGACAAGTTACTTAAGCTCTCTGAGCCTCAGTTTCCTCATCTGTAAAACAACAGCAATAATAGTACCTATCTCCTACTTTTGTAGGATTAAATTATTCATTATATATATTTGGACCAGTGCCTGGCACATAGTAAGTGCTATGTATTCACTATTTTTGTTGTTATTGTTAGTATTATGTTAACTACAAGTACTTATTCTATTTCTATTAAGAATAAGAAATTTAGGGATTAAATTAAACTGCATGAAATTGAGGTGAGATATTAGTAGAACTAAATTTGTTACTAAGAGAGACTGGGAACTTTATCCTTCAGGGTTGTGTTTTGGCTTGTTTTTCTTGTTATTTAAGATTGCATTTTCTGAGATAGTATGAACATTACAAACAAAAACCAAAAAAACAGTTGCTGTAGGGTTGATTCCAACTCACAGGGACCTCATATGAGTCAGAGTAGAACTGTGCTTGCTCCATAGGGCTTCCAATGGTGGATTTTTTGGAAATAAATGCCAGTCCTTTCTTCCAAGGCACCTCTGGGTGGTCTCAAACCACCTACCTTTTGTTTGTACCAACCAGGAACTCCAGTATGAACATAGTCCTTCCTGAAGCCTAAAGCAGATACAAGGTACTCCACTGAGTTCTTCCGGGACGGCTGATTTGGTATCAATGTGGCTGCACCAGCTCTGAGTAGAGATATTTTTCCTAAATGCCAACTCACAAGAAGCATCTCCTGTCAAGGTCAATGTTGCTTCACTTGCATGCATATGGCCCACAGATCCTTGCCATCTACCAGTCAATAAACATGTGCAATGGCGTCTCTCCCTAGGATAGGAGGGGGAAAGAGTGTCTCCGAATCCAGACTTTACAAAGGATGTGAGCAAGCTCTGGATGTCTCTGCTGTCCATGCCAGATAAAATTAGATCCTTGCATCTCCCCTTTCTTGAAGGCATTTAATGAGTTACATATTCATTGTTTTAAGAAGCACATCCAAACAACAATACAGCTTGTGGATAGAGAAAAAAAGAACTACTCAGGCTGGGTTCTGATGCCTTAAAAATGTGGTGATAGGAAGTAACCTCAAACACTGGTGTAATCTTCTGAACCAAGTGGGAGTCTGCCTTGAGAGGAGATGCTTGGTGGTGGGCAGATGTGACACAGTGGGTGTTTAAATCTTGGAGATCCTTGACATTTGTGGTTTCAGCTATTCACAGTAGACCATGGGGGAGCAACCTCAATGGTCTATGTGATGTAATAATTTATAATTCTGCTGTGAGGCTGGAGGACATGAGAGACCACATAGAGACCACTTCCAGTGATGAGACACAGTGACTGCCTTAGGGCAGTCCAATATATTATTCAAATTGGGAAACTTTTTTATTGTACATATTGGGACAACTTTCTAAAGTTAAAAAGGGTACTATTAATAATTACACCAGAATAACAGGCATAAACTGAGTCTGACCTGGACAGATAGAAATGTATGGTCACTTATCCAATGTCTAGCTTTTGGGTCCTCCATTAGTGTAAGCTGTATTTTTAATTATTTACTTTAAAAAACTATTTACTTATTTAAAATAGCAATAAACTGAGATTTTTTTTAAGTTTTATTGTGCTTTAGGTGAAAGTTTATAGCACAAATTAGTTTCTCATTCAAAAATTTATACACAAATTGTTTTGTGACATTGGTTGCAATCCCCACAATGTGTCAGCACTCTCCCCCTTTCCACTCGGTTTCCCTGTGTCCATTTGTCCAGTTTTCCTGTCCCTTCCTGCCTTCTCGTCTTTCTTTGCTTTTGGGCAGGTGTTGCCCATTTGGTCTTGCACACTTGATTGAACTAAGAAGCACATTCCTCACGTGTCTTACTGTTTGTTTTACAGGCCTGTCTGATCTTAGGCTGAAAGGTGGACTTTGAGAGTAACTTCAGTTTTGACTTAGCGGAGTGTCCAGGGGCCATAGTCTTGGGGGTTCTGCCAGTCTCTGTCAGACCAGTAACTCTGGTCTTTTTGTGTGAATTTGAATTTTGTTCTACATTTTTCTCCTGCTCTGTCTAGAACCCTCTATTGTGATCCCTGCCAGAACAATTGGTGGTAGTAGCCAGGCACCATCTAGTTCTTCTGGGCTCAGGCTGGTGGAGGCTGTGGTTCGTGTTGTCCATTAGTCATACGGACTAATATTTTCCTTGTATCTTTGGTTTTCTTCATTCTCCTTTGCTCTGGATGGGATGGGACCAATACATGTATCTTAGATGGCCGCTTATAAGCTTTTAAGACCTCAGATGCTACTCACCAAAGTGGGATGGAGAACATTTTCTTTATAAACTATGTTATGCCAATTGACCTAGATGTCCCTCGAGACCATGGTACCCAGCCTTTGGCCCAAGTACCTTGGTCCCTTAAAGTGACTGGATGTGTCTAAAAAGCTTCTATGACTTTGCCTTGGTCAAGTTATGCTGACTTCCCCTATACTGTGTGTTGTCTTTCCCTTCACCAAGGTTAACATTTGTCTGCCATCTAGTTAGTGACTTCCCCTCCCACAGGCTCCCCTCAAAGATTGTTTTTTTCTATGAGTAAACCTTTTCTTGAATTTTTATAATAGTGATCTCATATAATATTTGTCCTTTTGTGATTGACTTATTTCATTCAGCATAACGCCCTCCAGATTCATCCACGTTGTGAGATGTTTTGAGGATTCAACATTTTCTTTATCTTTGTGTAATATTTCATTGTGTGTATGTACCATAATTTATTTATTCATTCATCTGTTGATGGGAATTCAAGTTGTTTCCATCTTTTTGCTATTGTGGAGATATAATTTTTAATGAAGGTTATTTATTTTGTGAGAACGTTTGTAGACAACATAGGTAATTACAGAGAAAGCCAGGGGCTATAGAAACATTTCCATTTTGGAGATTCATCAAAGTCTTGCCCTAGAAACTTTGTGACTCTCAAGAGTTTACTGAATTGTCACATAGAGGATAAACTCAAGACTGTATGTTTAACCCTATTTCTATCAAATTGGGACAGGGCTTTTAAATAGTGAGATTACCACCTAAGCTCAACTCTAAGCAAAAGCTCCAAGGGATTATTATTCTGATCACTAAAGTTAATGATAAATGGGTCGCTAGTGCTATTGAGGTCTTATAATGCATTTTTTTAAAATTGTACTTTAGGTGAAAGTTTACAGAACAAACTAGCTTCTCATTGAACAGTTAGTACACATATTGTTGCATGACATTGGTTAACAACCCCACGACACATCAACACTCTCCCTTCTCGACCTTGTGTTCCTGTCCCCTCCTGTCCTCTAGTCCTTGCCCCTTGGCCGGTCTTGTTTTGTTTTATGGGCCTGTCTAATCTTTGGATGAAGGGTGAACCTCAGGAGTGACTTCATTACTGAGCTAAAAGGGTGTCCGCGGCGATAGTTTCAGAGTTTCCCCAGTCTCTGTCAGGCCAGTAACTCTGGTCTTTTTTCATGAGTCGGAATTTTGTTCTACATTTTTCTACAACTCTGTCCAGGACTCTCTATTGTGATCTCTGTCAGAGCAGTCAGGGGTGGTGGCCGGGCACCATCTAGTTGTACTGGACTCAGTCTGGTGGAGGCCATGGTAGTTGTCGTCCATCAGTCCTTTGGACTAATCCTTCCATAGGCACGTATTGATAGATGAAATTAATTATTTAATTTAGAAACTTTTGGAATTAGGGACTGCTAGGAATTGAATTGTAGCCCCCAAAAAGTTACACTGGTCTTAACCCCGGTACCTGTTAATGTGACTGTTTGGAAACAGGGGTTTTCTTTTGTTGTGCTTACGAGGTCATAAGGTGGGTCCTAAACCTCATCCCTTCCGAGTGACGTCTTACAAAAACAACAGAATAGACACAGACACACACAGGAAGAAGAGATCATGTGAGGAACTATCTACAATCTACCGAATGCCAAGAACACCTGGGGCTACCAACAAGGAAAGACCCTCTCCTAGAGCCAATGCCCTGTGTCATGGATTGAATTTTGTCCCCCAAAAATATGTGTCAACTGGGCTAGGCCATGATTCCCAGTATTGTGTGATTGTCCACCATTTTGTCATCTGATGTGATTTTCCTATGTGTTGTAAATCCTGTCTTTATGATGTGATGAGACAGGATTAGCAGCAGTTATGTTAATGAGGCAGGACTCAGTCTACAAGATTAGATTATGTTTTAAGCCAATCTCTTTTGAGATATAAAATAGAGAAGCGAGCAAAGAGACATGGGGACCTCATACCACCAAGAAAGCAAGGCCATGAGCAGAGCATGTCCTTTGGACCTGAGGTTCCTGTGCTGAGAAGCTCTTAGACCAGGGGAAGATTGAGGACAAGGATCTTCCTCCAGAACTGACAGAGAGAGAAAGCCTTCCCCTGGAGCTGGCACCCTGAATTCGGACTTCTAGCCTCCTAGACTGTGAGAGAATAAATTTCTTTTTGTTAAAGCCATCCACTTGTCCTATTTCTGTTATAGCAGCACTAAATGATGAAGACACCCCGATTAAGCCTTCTAGTCTCCAAAACTGTGAGAAAATAAATTTCTGTTCTTTAAAGCAACCCGTTTATGGTATTTTTTGTTACATCAGCACTAGGTAACTAAGATAGGGGCATCATATAGTAATAGCCTTATTAAGGCTTCAGGGAAGAGGAAATAGGTAAGTAATTAACATGTTCTACACACTCAGAATTTACCAGGCTCTGGGCTAGACTCTTTACATATATGCTCAGATTTCACCTTCACAGCACCTATGAAGGAGATAATATCCTCACGTATAGCAGCTTGAGAAATCAGAAAGTTTGCATAACTTGCCCAAGGAAAGTCATTTATATTTTCACTAAACGTTTTTACACAATCATGGTCAGGAGGCATGCTTAAAGTTGGCAGCAGAAAAAGCAACTTTCATCTTCTGTTCACCTGGGAAAGTGGAGAGAAATTAATTCTTTGCTGCTCCCAAGAAACCACTACTATTCAATCTATCATGCACTGTAAAAATAAATAAATAAATAGCATACAGCATTTACAAAAATACCTCCCAAGGAGGAGGGCGCAGTTGGCAAACAAATGTAGAAGGTGTTATTTACATAAAAATATGGTAATTAGACTAAGATTCGTGCTTTTCTACGAACCTAACCCATCTATTTGTTGGCTGTGATTTCGTGGCTCCATGGAATTCCCAGGAGATCTGGAGGAATCCCAGGGCTGCCAAAATGACATAAACAGGGGAGTCATTTGCAAATATTTTACTAGCAATAATAAAGAAGCACCATTTTGGGTAATCTCTCTCCTAATCTTCAACATTTGCACTGAAATCATTATTAAAATGAAGAAGAAATTGGCATTAAGGGGTGTCATGGGAAGAGAAAGTAACTACCAACTTCAGCCAAGAGGTGACTGAAAAGCATTTTGTTACAAACGCAACCACGAAGAATGGTAGAGAGCACCACTTTAAAAACTAGCCACCAATATGCAGTATATGACTTCCAGATGAAATTGCTTTAGGTTAAAAGGTGAACAGACTGAGATTTACACAGTAGTAATTACCTATAATTACATTTTGAATTTTTTTTTACATAAAAGGAAGTAAGTTATAGTTATGCTGCAATAAAATCCACTTACGTACAGTTTTTGGTAATTCTGCCTATGACAGGAGATGGGAAGGTATGCGGAAGAGTGATCTCCAGTCAAAGCTTTAAATGAAAAAGTGTTTCATGTCACCGCAAGTCTGGTAAATAAAATGATCCAGGATTTTTAAATGCATATATGAAACACTGGAATTTTGGCACTGGCAGATTTCAAAAGTAAAAGAATAACTCTATTAACATCGCAAAGACTTCCTAGATCTGTGTGTCCAGCTGGGCAGTGTTCAAAGATGAAAAAATGTCTTTGGCCGACATTCTCCAGGACACAGCCTTTGCTCTGAAAAACTCCTTTGGTAGAAACAGCCTTCTCACATTCCTTCCATGCCCCTGTCACACTCCTGCTCGTCATTCAAGATTGATCTCGAATGTCACCTCTGCTGTGGAGTCTTCTCCCAAGCTCCAAGGCAAAGGTTTGTGATCTCTTCGTGGGTTCCTCTGGTCCCTTGTACAAATATACCTTTCCCATGGCTCATCCCACACCATATTAGCATTCAAGAGTGATCTGCCTCCAGCATGACACCTCACTGACCCCCAGGGCTGATTCTGGGGACCTAAAGATTTAGACACAGGGCTTCTTCCTCATTCAATGTCCAAGTAAATGACCTTCACAGCTAGTGGAAGATTTCTCCTCAGCACAGGACAAAGAAGTAGTTCACAAGTAAGTGTCTGTTCATGTGATTGTTGTCTACTAGGTTGAGTTCTTTGAGCCCAGGTATTAGGTCTTACTGATTTTTTTTTGTAATTTGTGCTTATATAGTACAGATTATATGAGTCTAATACATAAAAAGTGCATTCATGCAATAAACCTCAATGAGAACAATTTAACCATTCTCCCTTTATGGAAATGCCATTTCCCAAGTTTTGATTTTCTAGGATCCATCGAGATTTCAAAATGTTTTCTTGACTGTAATTATGATAACCTTAAATTTGCAAAGGAATCCAAGTTTTTAACTCCAGCTCTGGGCTCCAGACATATATACACAACTTCCAACTTGATTCTCCACATGTATATCTAGTTGACATTGTTGTAAGGTGCCATCGAGTCGGTTCCAACTTACAGCAACCCTGTGTATGACAGAATGAAACACTGCTCGGTTCTACACCATCCTCACAATGGTTGTTATGTTTGAGCCCATTATTGCAGTCACCATGTGAAACCATCTCATTAAGGGACTTCTTCTTTTTCACTGACTCTCTACTATGTCAAGCATGATGTCCTTCTCCAGGGACTGGTCCCTCCTGATAATAGGTCCAAGTACCTGAGACAAAGTCTCGCCACCATCGCTTCTAAGGAGCATTCTGGCTGCACTTCTTCCAAGACAGATTTGTTAATTCTTCTGGCAGTCCATGGTATATTCAATATTCTTCACCGATCACATAATTCAAAGGCATCAATTGTTCATTGGTTCTTCCTTATTCATTGTCTACCTTTCACATGCATACGAGGCAATTGAAAATACCATGGCTTGGGTAAGGAGCATCTTAGAACTCAAAGTAATATCTTTGCTTTTTAACACTTTAAAGAGGTCTTTTACAGCAGATTTGCCCAATGCAATGTGTCTTCATTTCTTGATTTCTTGACTGCTGCTTCCATGGGGGTTGATTGTGGATCCAAGCAAAATAAAATCCTTGATAACTTCAATATTTTCTGCGTTTATCATGATGTTGCTTATTGGTCCAGTTATGAAGATTTTTGTTTTCTTTATGTTGAGGTGTAATCCATACTGAAGGCTGTGGTCTTTGATCTTCATCAGTAAGTGCTTCAAGT
>NW_004444007.1:10484998-10514072 GCF_000243295.1 Trichechus manatus latirostris | reverse complement strand
CTTTATGTTGAGGTGTAATCCATACTGAAGGCTGTGGTCTTTGATCTTCATCAGTAAGTGCTTCAAGTCCTCTTCACTTTCAGCAATTAAGATTGTGGCATCTGCATAACACAGGTTGTTAATGAGCCTTCTTCCAATCCTGATGCCACGTTCTTCTTCATATAGCCCAGCTTGTCGGAGTATTTGCTCAGCATAGAGACTGAGTAAGTATGGTGAAAGTATACAACCCTGACACATACCTTTCCTGATTTTAAACCACGTAGCATCCCCTTGTTCTGTCTGAGTAACTGCCTCTTGGTCTATGTACGGGTTCTGCATGAGCACAATTAAGTGTTCTGGAATTCCCAATCTTCACAATGTTATCCATAATTTGTAGTGATCCATAGTCAAATGCCTTTGTACAGTCAATACAACACAGATAAACATATTTCTGGTGTTCTCTGCTTTTAGCCAAGATCCATCTGACATCAGCAATGATATCCTTCATTCCACATCCTCTTCTGAATCGGGCTGGAATTTCTGGCAGTTCCCTGTTGATATACTGCTGTAACTGCTTTTGAATGATCTTCAGCAAAATTTTGCTTGTACGTGATATTAATGATATTGTTGAATAATTTCCACATTCTATTGGATCACCTTTCTTTGGAATGGGCACAAATATGGATCTCTTCCAGGTGGTTGGCCAAGTAGCTGTCTTTCAAATTTCTTGGCATAGACAAGTGAGCGCTTCCAGTGTTCCATCCGTTTGTTGAAACATTTCAATTGGTATTCTGTCAGTCCCTGGAGGCTTGTTTTTTGTTGATGCCTTAAGTGCAGCTTGGACCTCTTCCTTCAATACCATTGGCTCTTCATAATACTCTACCTCCTGAAATGACTGAACGTTGACCAATTCTTTTTGGTACAGTGACTGTGTATTCCTTCCATCTTCTTTATATGCTACTTGCACTGTTCAGTATTTTGCCTATATAATCCTTCAGTATTGCAACTCGAGGCTTGAATTTTTTCTTCGGTTCTTTCAACTTGAGAAATGCCAAGTGTGTTCTTCCCTTTTGGTTTTCTAACTCCAGGTCTTTGCACATGTCATTATAATACTTTACTTTTTCTTCCTGAGCTGCCCTTTGAAATCTTCTGTTCAACTCTTTTACTTCATCATTTCTTCCTTTTGCTTTAGCTAGTCTACGATCAAAAGCAAGTTTCAGAGTCTCTTCTGACATCCATTTTGGTCTTGTCTTTCTTTCCTGTCTTTTTAATAACCTTTTGCTTTCTTCATGTATGATGTTCTCCCACAACTCAACTGGTCTTCCATCATTAGTGTTCAATGCATCAAATCTATTCTTGAGATGGTCTCTAAATTCAGGTGGGATATATTCGAAGTCAAACTTTGGCTCTTGTGGACTTGTGTTAATTTTCTTCAGCTTCAACTTGAACTTGCAGATGAGCAATCGATGGTCTCTTCGGCAGTCAGCCCCAGCCTTGTTCTGACTGATGATATTGAGATTCTCCATCGTCTCTTTCCACAGATGTAGTCTATTTGATTCCTGTGTATTTCATTCAGTGAGGTCCACTTGTATAGTCATCATTTATGTTGTTGAAAAAAAATATTCCCAATGAACAGGTCATTGGTCTTGCGAAATTCCAGCATCATTTCTATCACCAAGGCCATATTTTCTAATTACTGATCCATCTTCTTTGTTTCCAACTTTCTCGTTCCAATCACCAGTAATTATCAATGCCTCCTGATTACATGTTTGATCAATTTCAGACTGCAGAAGTTGATAAAAATCTTCAGTTTCTTCATCTTTGGCCTTAGTGGTTGGTGGGTAAATTTGAATAATAGTTGTATTAACTGGTCTTCCTTGTAGGCATATGGGTATTATCCTATCACTGACAGTGTTGTACTTCAGGATAGATCTTGAAATGCTGTTTTTGACAATGAATGTGATCTGTCATTCCTGGCATAGTAGACCATATGATTGTCTGATTCAAAATGGCCTAGACCAGTCCATTTCAGCTCACTATTGTCTAGGATATCAATCTTCATGCGTTCCATTTCATTTTTGACAACTTCCGATTTTCCTAGATTTATACTTGTGCTCAGATTATTAATGGATGTTTGCAGCTGTTTCTTCTCATTTTGTGTCATGTTACATCAGCAAAGGAAAGTCCCAAAAGCTTTAATCCGTCCACGTCATTAAGCAGGAGGCAGCGCTTTCCCAGATGTATACTGAATGCCTTCCAACCTGAGAGGCCCATTTTCCAGCACTATATCAGACAATGTTCTGCTGTTATTCATAGTAGACATCTCAAAAGTAACATGGCCAAAACAGAACTATGGATTCTACCTTCACTGCATGCACAAAAGTGACCCTCCCATATTCTGCCCATCTCCGTTGCTCAAGCCAGCAGTCATCCTTGATTCCTTCTTTCTCCTGATCCTGCACATGCAATCCATCAAAACCTCCTAACAGCTCTATCTTCAATATGTACCTCAAAGCCAACCACTACTATAACCCTGGTCCAAGCCACTGTCATCTGAATGACTCCCATCTAGTTTCCCTGTTCCTGTTCTTGTCCCCTACACAGCAATAGTCATAGTTCTCTTTTTAAAATAGCAGTCATATCGTGTTATCCCTGTACTCAAAGTTCTCCAAAGATTTCTAAAAATTTGTAAAACAAAATCTTAGCTTCTTCTTATGGACCTCCACTTTTCAACATGATCTGTGCCCTACCAACCTCTCTGATCTCATTCCCTACCTCTTGCCACCATATTCATTGGGCCCACACATTTTCCTGTTCCAGAAAATTGCCAGGTTGTTCTTCTTTTAGGACTTTGCATTTATCTTTCTCTTTGCCTGGAAAGTGCTGCCAGCTCTTCTCCTGGCTGGATCCATCTGGTCATTCCAGTCTCAGGCCAAGTGTTGCCTCTTCAGACAAACCTTCCTTGACCAACCCTCTAAAGCATATCTCCAAAAACTCTCTAACTTTGAAAATTATCTTGTTCATTGTCTACATCCCCCACCAGAATACAAGCTCCGTGACAGCAGGGATCTTGCTTGTCTCACTCACTGCTGTATCCTCAACTCCTAGAACAGAAGAGATGTTCACTTGTGGAAAAAAAGAGGGAAGTAGCCTAAAAAAAAAAAAAAAAGTCATCAGTGAGAAACCTAAATTTTAGTACAGTCACCAGAAAGTGACTATTCTGAAGACATAGGATGCCGTCTTTGTTGTCAGCCACAGGAATAAATGAGGACTACACACAGAGAACAATCTAGTGACAAATGTGCAACAGTTTGCTGCTTGACGACATCTCCAACATGGAAGTTTGTCAGTGTGCTGGTAGAACAGATGTTATTCAAATTGTAGGGCCAACACAGCTGTGCTGAACATGTGGCCTGCTCAAAAGAGAGTGGGCAGGACCCTCACCTCAAAGGATGCATTCTCACTCATTGAAAACACTCTTTGGAAGATCCAAAACATGATGTACCAAATGAGTAGCTCAGCCCATCAATAAAGTGGAAAGAGGCTGAAGAATTGATCTATTCTATAAATATAAATTTTGATCCTACCCTGCCCCAAATCAGTGTCCCACTCACTAACTAGTTCTCACTGTGGATGCATATATTTGCCTCTAGTCTTTCTCATTATGACTTCTTTATACCCACCTCACACACTTCCCTTTTCACTCAGATAAGATTTTATTTAGATACCCACAATACCCCAAAGGCCATCAAACTATGAATTATGTTACTTTGGGCCATGTTAATGGCCAATATGAACTATAACATAACCTGTGTAATTCATATGTGATAACTGCTCATCATTGTGGAATTATCAGAGCCTCTAGTATATTATTATCCAGAGGGAAGTCAATGAGACTTAGCTGGGAATCTGGAAGGCTCACTACTCTCTCCTTCCATCACCATCCATCTTATCTAAAGATATATATTTTTTTTTCTAGTGACTTTTTGGAGAATGAGGGAGGAAAATCAAGTCATTATTCTGCTTTTGGTTTAGTTCTTACTTTTATGTGATGTAGAGGAAGTACGTGGGCTTTGGAATGATTCATGCTTTCCTTCTAATCCTAGAAAACTCATTGTGTGACCTGGGCAAGTTAGCTAACTTCTGTGATCCACGATTTCCTTCAGTATTTAAAGTTCCTGTATTTAGGCCCTGTTGTGATTAGTAAGTACAATGAAACCTGTGAGAGCCAAACATGACAGAACTGCCTTGTTTCTTCAGGTCTCACAAGTTTTCTGCCTTGGACAGGGGGCAGTCTTATCACTTTTTTATCCCTCTCTACTGGTGGAAAAATTTTGAATTTTTCTTCTCTGACAGGTTTCTGTCTTACATAGCTTCCAACTTCCACAGGTTTTACTATAATAGTTTGGCCATCACCTACCAAAAGCAGGAAATGCTGTATGTCTCAAGAAATGCCTCCCTGTGATGTATCTTATGTTCCACAGCATACCTGCTAGGGACAGATGCTATGATTGGGAAGAAAGTCACTTCAAGGTTCCTCTTATTCAGGAAGGGAAACAGGGAATACCTCACTCCTTTAGTGGCTCTGAGTGAAATGAAGGGCATTCAACAGAACTGGGATTTGAGATGAAATACAGGTAGTCCCTGAGTTACAAATATCACTTACAACTCTTTTTTTTTTAATCTTGTTTGTAATATGTACTACAAACAATGTTGTAGCGTATAATTTGCTAATATTATCATTCTCAGATGTTCACTTGCAGGTGCTCAAAGATCTGATTCATAAAGATACTGATAATAAAAAGCAATAATAATGAAAACTAAAAGAAAAAAAGAGGTATTCAACTTATGTCAGAACCGACTTACGACAGAGTAGTCAGAACAGAACCCCGACGTAAGTCAGGGACTACTTGTATAGCAGTTAGGAATGCAAGCTCTAGAATCAAAAATACCGGATTTTGCCACTTATTGGCTGTGTGATATCAGGTGACCAACAACCTCTCTAAGCTTCAGCTTCTAAAACGAGAAAATATATAGGACCTACCTTGTAGACTGCTAAAAGGATTAAATGAGATAATACATGTGAATCATTTAGTATATAATTCCTGGCATATGATAAGTGTGTCAATAACTCTTCGCTTTTACTTTGGCAGCGTGATGATTAATGTTATGTGTCATCTTGGCTAGGCACTGATTCTCAGTATTGTGTAATTATTCTCCATTTTATGATGTGATGTAAGTGGAGTTTCCTTGGGGTATGGCCTGCATTCAATATATATGGATGTTCTGACAAAGCTCACTCACTCTTGATCTTACCTCCAACACAGGATCTTCTGACCTCCAGTTTGTGAGATGTGAGCCAGCAGCCTGCTGTTTAACCTGCAGATTTTGGGATTCATCAGTCTCCACGGTCACATGAGCCAGCAGCCTGCCATGTGACCTGCTGATTCTGGTTCGTCAGCCCCAGCAACCACATGAGTCAGGAGAAACCTCCACCCTGATGCCTGACCCATAGATTTGCGACTTGCCAGCTTCCACAACTGCGTGAGCAAATTCCTTGAAATAAATCTCTCTATATATATATTTACATATATATACACACCTCACTGGTTTTGTTCCTCTAGAGAATCCAGCTAAGACATTTTGTACCAAGAGTGGTTCTGGAGGAACAAAATCATAAGGGTGAATTTTCTGAATCGGTTCTCAAGTCTGGCTAGACTTAAAGGCACTGATGACTCTGCCTCCAGTAGTAAAGAGGGTACTGCTAATCCATGGCATGAGAAGCAATAGAAATAAGTGAAATATCACCACTGTTGGATCAAATATTTGTGAGAAACAAGGCTCGGAGTGATTGTGTATTTGACAGCTTTCAGCATTTCTATCAAACTGAGAAGCATAGGGAGGCTGGTTGGTTAGTCCTGCTTTCACTAGCAAGGTGATGAAAGAAAGAGATGAACTCAGGGCTTCAGAGTCACAGCTCAAGTGCCACATAAAATATCTGAAAGTTGCCACTTGTGCCCTGAAAGAAAGCCTTATTTCTTGTAGTAACAGAGTTGCTATTGTAAGAGTGGCTAAAGTACAATTGAATTCCCAACCTCCAATGGTGTCTGAAGTTGAAGTGAGGGCATTGACTGGGAAGAAATGGGATCCTGAAACGTGGGATGGGAACATATGGGCAGATGATCAGGAAGCTGGAGACAATGGGCCCCTAAATTCCATCGAATGACTCCTGCCAACAGAACCAGTCTTCTTACTCCCATCTGAAGAGATCACTCCATCTTTGTCTGTTACGCCACCCTTCCCAGTAAAACCATTATCCCTTCCATTCCCATCTGATGAGATTAACCCAGCCATGCCTGAAGAGTCTTTGAGATATCGCCTGGGGCATTGCCTATGGTATTACCTGAGACAGATGCCTTACGAAACATTGCTAATTATCCCCAGGACCCATCCCCACCAAGCATTTTTGCTTCTGGACCTATATCTAAGACTTAAGCCCCAGCAAGCCCCAAGAGGTGAAGTACAAAGTATGACCCAGAAGGAGGTACGCTACACTGCAAAAGAACTGCTTGATTTTTCTAATATGTACAAACAGAAACCTGGAGAATATGTGTGGAAATGGCTATAAAGGGTATGGGATAATGCAGCAAGGAATATAAAGTTGGATCAGTCTGAGTTTATGGATATGGGCCCACTAAAGCACAGATTCTCCATTCAATATTTCAGTTCAAAAGGTTAGAAAAGTTTAAATAGTTTATTTGGTTGGTTCACTGAAGCACGGATTATGCTGTGGCCTACACTAAATCAAGTTGAAATGCCAGACCTGCTTTGGTATACTATGGAAGAAGGTATCAAAAGACTTTAGGGAAATTGGCATGCTAGAGTGGATTTATCAAGTTGGACACAAAGACCTACCCATGGAGTGCCCAGAAGACACACCTTTTACCACAACGGTGAGGAACAAATTTGTGAAGGGAGCCCCAGCATCCTGGAAGACTGCTATGAATTGCTATTTTATGTAAGTCAGATTTGACGGGGGGAACTGTCCTAAGTGAATTTAAACACCTAACTACAATGGGGCTGAATGAATAATTTCTTTTAAAAGGATCAGCACAAAGCTGGTTCCTATGAGGCAGAGATTAAAGATGTCCCAAATGTCCAACTTTTCCAAACTGCTATACCACTTCATCATCTCTAACATCAACTACTTTCCCTCCCCTCAGTACTCTCCCTCCCGTCTCTGGGTTTGGTAATTCACTGGAACGTCTCACAAAGCTCACAAACTGTACTCATAGTTAAGTGATTTATTAGGGAAGTAACAGGGTACAACTTGGGGTCTGAATCAACTTGGAAGTAACAGGAATAACTCAGGATGCAGTTCTACAATCAGGACATCTTCTTCTTGCTCTCTGTTGCCGGGCCCTGCTGGGGCCTTGCTGCTGCCAGGACCTGCTGGGGGTCTTCTGCTGCTGGGCCCTGCTGTGGGCCTTCTTGGCCAAGTGTTACAACTCTTAGCTCAGTGGGTCGGCAAGCCCCATCACAGCCATCTAATGCCGGTCTCCTGGTTCCTGCCATCTCACACTGCTATTGCTCTTGCTACTGCTTTGCTGTTGTCTTCCATGTTCCAGCTTCTCTCTCTGTCTCCCTTTCAGCCTAGCAGGATGGAAAAACTGATCAATCCCCTCATTAGGGTCTCATATACCTAATTTGCATAGTTCCACTCAATCATTTGGTGGGAGTTACAAAGACTATGGCTAGAAGGGCCATATTAAGTAGTTCACTAAACTGCAGCGGCTGATTGGACCTCGAGGTGGAAAGGGCAAAGTGGCGACACTTCTTTGCCAAAGACAAGGTGGGCATGGTTTCCATAATGGACAGCAGAGTCATAGCAGTAATCAGAATAGTCTGAATCGTATGGACTTATGGTGTTGGCTACTTAGTCATGGTGTCCCTAGGAGTGAAATAGATGGGAAATCTACTAAATATTTACTTGATCTGTACAAGCAGAAGATTTCTAGGTCAAGTGAATGGCAGTCTAACTTGAATTGCCAGAAGAGAGTCACGGCCACTCAATTCCCAGACTTGAGCCAGTTTACAGCCCCACAATCCCTTGAATGAAGGGGAGGCTGGGGCCCCTTGATGCCACTACACTGCCAAAAAATTTATACTGTTAATCTTTCTCCCTGCCTTCCCAAAGGGATCTACGGTCTTTTATGAGAGTGATTGTTCACTGGGGAAAAAGAAATAATCAGACTTTTCGGGGATTACTGGAAATGGTTCTGAACTGACACTAACTCCAGGGACCTAAAACATCACTGTAGCCCACCAGTTACAGAGGAGGCATACGGAGGTCCGTTACTAGTGGAGTCTCAGGTCCATCTCACAGTGGGTCCAGTGGGTCCCCAAACCCATCCTGTAGTGATTTCCTCAGTTCCAGAATGCATAACTGGAATAGATATACTCAGCAACTGGCAGAACCCCCACATTAGGTCCCTGACAAATGGAGTAAGGGCTATTATGGTAGGAAAAGCCAAGTGGAAGCCATTAGAACTGCCCCTACCTAGGAAGATAGTAAACCAAAAGTAATACCACATTCCTAGAGGGATTGCAGAGATTACTGCCACCATCAAGAACTTGAAGGATGCAGGAGTGGGGATTTCCATCACAACCATATTCAACTCACCTATTTGCCCTGTGCAAAAAACAGATGGATCTTGCAGAATGACAGTGGTGGTGACTCCAGTTGCAGCTGCTGTTCCAGATGTGGCTTGCTTCAGCAAATTAATACATCTCCTAGTACCTGGTATGCAGTTATTGATCTGGCCAATGCCTTTTTCTCAATTCTGGTTTCAAAGGTACACCAGAAGCAGTTTGTTTTCAGCTGGCAAGGTCAGCAATACACCTTCACTCTCCTACCTCAGCAGTGTATCAACTCTCCAGCCTTATGTCATAATTTAGTGGGCAGGGACCTTGATCACCTTTCCCTTCCACAAGATATCACACTGGTTGTGATCTTTAAAGTTGTGTGTCAACTTGGCTGAGCCATGATTCTCATTGGTTTGGAAGTTATGATGTAGTTTGGCAGTCGTATGATGATGTAATCACTTCCGTGAGATTTGATATAACATGATCACCTCCATGATGGGATCTGCTGTGAGTAGCCAATCAGTTAAAAGGGAATTTCCTTGGGGTTGTGGGCTGCATCGAATGTATAACTAGACTTTCTGACAAGATTAGTAGGCTTTTGCTCACTCTGGATACTGTAGCTGGCTCCTGTTCATCTGACCTCCAGTTCTTGGGACTTGAGCTAGCAGCTTACCTGCTGTCTTGCCTGCCGATCTTGGGATCTGTTGATCTTCAAAGCCTGTGAGTAAGTGCCCTGCTGTATGACCTGCCAATATTGGGTTCACCAGCCCCTGTGGCTACATGAATCATGAGAAGCCTCTATCCTGACCCACGGACTTGGGATGTTCCAGCTTCTACAATCATGTGAGCCATTCCCTTAACATAAACCTCTCTCCATATATATATTTGTATTCTTTGTTGGTTTTGCTTCTCTAGAGAACTCAGCCTAAGACAGCAGCCAAGCTCTTAACCACTGCACCACCAGGTCTCCATTGAAACCACTGTGTCAGAAATCTAGAGACTTGCCTTTTGGTCCTAGTTTTGCAACTAGCAGAAGCGTGACCTTATTTGCTTCACCTCTGTTTCCCCATCTACAAAATGAAGGGGGTTGGATCTGCTCAAAAGTCCCTATGATTGTGGAAAACTGCATGACTTAAAACAAAGGACACGTCCTTCCCTTGCTTAGAGCACTTTAATAGTGTACCACTGTTCTCAGGATTAAGCCCAAACTTCTTACCTTGGCCTTCATGGGTCTTTGTGATCTTCCCCCTACCTCTCCAGTCCCTTCTGCTTCAGCTAAAAGGAACCTCTTTTAGTTCCCCCAACTTGCTGTGTTGTCTGATACCTTTGGCCTTTTTGAAAACTGAGCTTTTTGCTTGGAACACTCTTCTCCTTTCCCTCTCTCTTCCAGCTGCTTTCTTGGTGGTATGAGGTCCCCGTGTCTCTCTGCTCACTTCTCTCTTTTACATCTCAAAAGAGACTGGCTTAAGACATCACTTAATGTTGTAGATTGAGTCTTGCCTCATTACTCATTAACATAACTGTCACTAATTCCACCTTATTAACATCATAGAGGTAGGATTTACAACACATAAGATAATCACATCAGTTGACAAAATGGTGGACAACCACACAATACTGGGTATCATGGACTAGCCAAGTTGACACACATTTTTGGGGGGGACACAATTAAATCCATAACAGCTACCTAGCCAACCTAATGGAAGAGATCCATATTCATGCCCATCTCAAGAAACATGATCCAACAGAATATGGAAAATATCAAATAATATCATTAATATCACATGCAACTAAAGTTTTGCTAAAGATCATTCAAGAACGGTTGCAGCAGCACACCAACAGGGAACTGCCAGAGGTTCAAGCTGGATTCAGGAGAGGACATGGAACAAAGGATGTCATTGCTGATGTCAGATGAATCTTGGCTGAAAGCAGAGAATACCAGAAAGATGTTTACCTGTGTTTTATTGACTATGAAAATGCATTTGACTGTGTGGATCATAACAAATTATGGATAACACTGAAAGATGAAAGCTCCAGAGCACTTAATTGTGCTCATGAGGAACCTGTACATAGACCAAGTGACAATCGTTTGAACAAAATAAAGGAATACTGCTTGGTTTAAAATCAGGAAAGGTGTGCATCAGGGTTGTATCCTTTTTCCATACTTATTGAATCTGTGTGCTGGGCAAATAATCCTAGAAGCTGGACTCTATGAAGAAGAATGTGGCATCAGGATTGGAGGAAGACTCACTGTCAACCTCTGATATGCAGATGACACAACCTTGCTTGCTGAAAGTGAAGAGGACTTGAAGCACTTACTGATGAAGATCAAAAACTCCAGCCTTCAGTATGGATTACACATCAGCATAAAGAAAGTAAAAATCCTCCCAACTGGACCAATAAGCAACATAATGATAAATGGAGAAAAGATTGAAATTGTCAAGGATTTCATTTTATTTGAATCCATAATCAATGCCCATGGAAGCAGTAGTCAAGAATCAAATGACATGTTGCATTGGACAAATCTGCTACAAAAGATCTCTTTAAAGTGATAAAAAGCAAAGATGTCACTTTGAGGACTAAAGTGCGCCTGAGCCAAGCCATGCAGTTTTCAATTGTCTCATATGCATGTGAAAGCTGGGCAATGAATAAGGAAGACCAAAGAAGAATTGATGCATTTGAATTATGGTGTTGGCGAAGAATACTGAACATACCATGGACTGCCAGAAAAATGAATAAATCTGTCTTGAAGTACAGCCAGAATGCTCCTTAGAAGCAAGGAAGGCGAGACTTCGTCTCAGATACTTCGGACATGTTATCAGGAGGGACCAGTCCCTGGAGAGGCACACTGTGCTTGGTAAAATAGAGAGTCAAGGAAAAAGAGGAAGACCCTCAAGGAGACGGACTGACACAGTGGCTGCAGCAATGGGCTGAAACATAGGAACTACTGGTACAGGTCTGGGCAGTGTTTCATTCTGTTGTACGTAGGGTTGCTACGAGTCAGAACCAACTAGATAATACCTAATAACAATAACATATACACTTCACTGGTTTTGATCCTCTACAGAACCAGCCTAAGACAGGTAGTATGGAGAATTTTGAAAGGAGCACTGGTGGCACAGTGGTTAAAGCACTTGGCTGCTAAGCAAAAGTTCAGCAGTTTGAACCCGCCATCTGTTCTATGGGAGAAAGATGTGGCAATCTGCTTCTGTAAAAATTACAGCCTTGGAAACACAATGAGGTAGTTCTACTCTGTCCTACAAGGTCGCTATGAGTAGAAATTGACTTGACGGCAATGGGTTTTTCAGTTTTTTTGTTTGTTTTTTTTAATGAAGAATTTCAGTTTCCAGATGACATTTACTGAGTAATGGTAATTAAATGTATTTTTAGTTATACTTATTATTTGATGACTTTGTTAGAAGAGTTTGGGCAAGAAATTTAGGCCTTGTATTTCCAATATTCCTGGAAGGGCTAGTGGAGGGTAGGAATGTGCTGTTGGAGACATATTCCACAAAACTAATTACTTTGGAAGTTAATGCACAGGTGCCCTGACATAGGTAGTACACAAAAAAGTAATTTAAATAAATAAATAAAACGGAAGGCCCACTTCAGAGGAAAATTGTGAGAATTAAATGAGATAAATTATGTCAAACTACCTGGAGTCTAAGTTATTTTCCTTTCCTCTTTCCTTTTTATAGTTTGAAAAACATTTAGTCTTTATTTAATTAACAATCCTTTTACCTAAAGTCTAAAGAGTGACTGTTTCTATGATAAATTCTTGGAATGCTACGAGTTCATCAAACATTTTTTTCCTAATATACTCTCCCTTTCTTTTCTCACCATATGATCCTTCCTTTCGCTTGCCATCCCTTTTTCTCACCTTCCTTTAATTTACAATTTGTTGCAGAATCCTGACACAAGAGCTTTAGTGTGGCAACAATCACAGAATGATTCTTTTAAACAGTCATTTTCTGCAGAAAGGAGTAGAATCCTAGCAGGATGCATCCTGCCACACTCTGATAGACGCTCTTTCTCTCAATTTTTTTAAAAAAAAAAAACTCTTTTGGTATTCTATGCAAATGATCTTTGTAAGTTAGAAGCGCATTCAGCTGCCTCCTCGAGCAAAGATGTCTTTTCAATGTCAGAATTCTTGAAAGTCCTTGAATAAAAATTCACTTCCCTCTAGAGTTGTATTTGATGTATTTTTGATATTTCTATTTTTCTTTTATTGTTTCACAGAACTGCATTCTAATTTTGTTTGTTTGTAGTTTATAATGAAAAGGAACCAAGGGAAAAATTACTAAGGGTCTATTGAAAGAGTTAAATCATTTCCCTACAGCTTTCCTAAGCGGAACTGATAGTCTTAGTCTGACTTAGAGAGCTGGAATAGAAAGGCTGCCAACATCTGTTTTGGTCAGAGCCAGATAAAGGAGACTAAATCAGAGTGGGAATAACCAGTGTATGGCATTCTGCATTCCATTACCCTTTTCACCAAAAAAAAAAAAAAAAGTAAGATGTAGACAGATAAATTTCCACCTAAACTTTTCCACAGTGGAAGTAAAACAAAGGTGAAAGTCTCAGAAGAGTTATTACTGATTTATTTAAGTAGAACGAAGCCAAGAAGCACAGCCCATCACCGTCACCACTCCCACAGTGTCAGAACTGGGTCACAGCCATTTGACAGAATTGGTCTTAAATTAAAAAATAACAAAGCGAAAACAACATTTCATATACCTATAGAAACATAGATTAGGGCTGACATAAACAACTGAAATGCAGGAAAAATGTAGAATCCTTGTTTTATCTATTAGTTTCAATCTTCTCCCCATTAACACTAATTCAAGAACCGCTAATGTGTAGCCAAATGAGCAAGTTTGAGACCCTCTTCAGCCCAGTTGGTAAAGATCCTAACAGGTAGGCAAGAGAAGCAGCAAGCTCTCTGGATGATTGATGAAATGAGTAAACCACACAGAAACAATTATAACATTGGCTGCAGCAAGAGCTCAACTAAAAAAAAAAAAAGTTTTGTTCTTGGCAGGGGGTGAGGGGAAGGGAGATATTTGTGTTTCATTGGTTGGTTGGTTGATTGGTTGGCTGGTTGGTTATGAAGACTGTCTGTTCCTTTTCTTAATCAAGAATGCACAAAAAGCCCCCAACATCCAGAATCATCAAGAAACTCATCTGACTCTGAATGACTTAAGACAAGCAGCTCAACTTAAAATGTTTACTTTTCTGACATTAATCTTTGCATTATTGAAACAGTGTTGTGATGGGAAGAGGGTTTTCTGACATCCTTTGAAAATGAGCAAGAAATGTTTGAGTCAAAGCAGCCAGCAGTAGGGCAGCGGGTAAACTACATGCCATAGTTTTGACATACAGCCTATGATTCAACTGAGATGAGAAGCTCCTCCTAGGGCACTCTGGAAGCGGTGGGACAGGTGCCCTTGTTCTTCGGAGACCTGAATTCTTTTTTCCTACTCAAAAATTAAGCACAAGCTCTTCCTGACTAACCCTACTTTCTTGATCTTCTACTTTTTTCCTTCTTTCTTTTCCTTTGTCATCTTTCTCACCTTCCCTCTCTCTGTTAAACCAGTTGTCATTGAGTCAGTTCTGACTTATGGTGACCCCATGTCTGTCAGAGTAGAACTGTGCTCCATAGAATTCTCAATGGCTGATTTTTCAGAAGTAGGTTGCCAGGCCTTTCTTCCAAGGTGCCTCCGGGTAGACTCAAACCTCCAACCTTTCAGTAGTAGCTGAGCATGTTAATTGTTTGCACACCTAGGGACTCCCCTTTCTCTGTTACTGCCTTAGAAATTGGCAACAGTCCGGGTAGAGAATATGTCTTACACCTGACTACTGGAACACAAGCTTATTGGGGATTGAGACTGTACATTGAAGACACAGAATAGGTGCTCCAAAAAGCACTTTCAATTAAATACAATAAAACCATGATGTTCCCAAGATGCCATACTGAGGAAGTAGCTACATCAGAGGGGAAGTAGCTTAAGCCAGGGCCTACCTCTCCAGCTCTTTCCCGTCCACGCCCACAGGAAGGGTCAGGCTGATCTGGCATTTTGTTTCGTATATCTCAGAATCTGAAAACATCTGTTTATGAGCAACTGTCCTGTTAAATAACAACTGTAGTCTTCAATTCTCAGAACACAGCACAAATGTTCTGTTTCTGAATTCTTTAAACGTCTTAGAGTCTTAATTAACCAGACCCAATGAAATAGAATACCACCGCCCCCACAAACAAATACTAGAAACTTTTTGACACTTCACTTTTATGACAAAGATATAAACTTTAAGTGTCTCATGGAGACCACAGATATAATCAATAAAAATGTCTCAAGGGTCTAGCTAAGACAGTAGACATTCAAGCAAGCAAATAACACTGAATGTCTAAAGATCATTCATGTTCAGAATCTTAATCCTGAAGCAGCACAGAGCCATGACAATGATAGAAATATTGTTACGCTCTCTGTTCTTACTACGCAAGAAAAACTGCTAATGCCCTTCAGAAAGATTTTCAACAAGAGAGAATGTTCTTTTTTCTTTTCATTCCAGGTAACTGAATTTCTTTTTTCATCTGCCAAAGAATGTTAGCGTTCTGGTCTGTGTTAGTTATCTCGTGCTGTCGTAACAGAAATACCACAAGTGGATGGTTTTAACGAAGAGCAGTTTATTTCCTCACAGTCAAAGTAGGCTAAAAGTCCAAATTCAGGGTGTCAGCTCCAGGGGAAGGCTTTTTCTCTCTGTCGGCCTTCTCATCATTAGTGTTCCCCCGGACTAGGAGCTTCTCGGCACAGGGACCCCAGTCCAAAGGACGCGCTCTGCTCCCGGCACTGCTTTCTTGATGGTATGAGGTCCCCCTGTCTCTCTGCTCACTTCTGTCTTTTATATCTCAAGACATTGCCTCAGGACACAATCCAATCTCGCAGACTGAGTCCTGCCTTACTAACACAACTGCCGCCCATCCTCCTTCATTAACATCATAGAGGCAGGATTTACAACATACAGGAAAATCACACAGTACCAGGAATCATGGCCCAGCCAAACTGATACACACATTTTTTGGGGGACATAATTCAAACCATGACATGGTCTTTCTAAGAAATCTGGGAGTAGTAGCCTGGAACTACTTAAAATTTATGCCTACTGCCATGCAGGATTTGATGCCTGGGATTCAAGGAATTGATATAACCAATATGCTAGGCTCTGCCCTTGGCTTTTTGACCAAGGATGTGTGTTTCATTTACTCTAACTGCAAAACAAGAGATAAAGAGTCAGAGAATGACAGATCTAGAAGTGACCTTTATTGCTGGAAACTATAGATCATTTAATAGAAAACCAAGGCCCAGAAAAGTTACATAAATTGTCCATGGCTATAGGGCTCACCAGTAGCAAAACTGGGACTAGAACCAGGTCTCCTGACTTCAAATCTCTTTCCATTGGCTCAGACAGCCACCTCTCCTTCCACGTATTATTAGGAGTCTGCTGCTATGAGAGTAAAATCATTTTTTAAAGTCTGTGAACACTTGAACATGCCATGGAAGTACAAAATATTTAAGCCCAATTTTCCTCCAAACTCCATGTGCTGCCCTGATACTTAGATTAACCCAAGAGACATGTCAAATAGATCTTAAGCTAGCATCTCAGCCACTGTGGGGCCACCAACTTGTTCCTCCTTTCCCTGCTACTGTTCCTGGAGTCGAGTCCCTGAGTGGTGTACTTGGTTAATGCCCTCGGCTGCTAACAGAAAGGCTGGAAGTTCAAGTCTTCCCAGAGGCACCTCTAAAGAAAGGCCTGACTATTTACTTCTGAAAAATCAGCCATTAAAAACCCTGTGGAGCACAGTTCTATTCTGATACACATGAGGTCGCCATGAATCAAGATCGACTCAATGGTAACTGGTTTGCTTTTGGTTTTCATCCCTGGGGTCACTATCCCTGGCAAAGCCACTGGCCAAACGGAACCCAAGGAGCCCCTGCCGACCTAGGCTACAGATTGACCTCCCTGGTGATGGTGAGGGGGTAGAGCTGATGACATTAACAGCTCCCAGACCATTGAGCTGGGGGATGGGGGTTGCAGAAAAGCAAAGGAGGTATAATAGTTTGTCAAACTAAAGAGAGCATGAGGAATGTTATTGGGGGATGGACTATGGCTGCATGGGTTCAGAGTACGAGAAAACAAGACCACCTTGAGAAGACAGTCTGGGTAAACAGCTGGAATGGTTTTTTCAAATGTAGCTTTTCAGTGAATCGGGTCTATGTTTGGGGCCTGGGGGTGGGGGGTGGGGGAATAGAAATATTACCTCCTTCCTCAACTCCTCCAGGTCGTTTTGTGGGAGTTCCAAGAGACAGCACAAGCAGGCCAAGTACTTTTCTCCCTTATTTGTGCCATAGCTTCCCCTTCATTATCTGACACAGCAGGCACTGTGGTTTTGAGAAAAACAGACATATTCCAAGCAGGATTAACCAAAAAATACTCATAGTGACCCTTAGGACAGAGCAGAACTGCCCCATAGGGTTTCCAAGGAGCAGCTGGTGGATTGGAGCTGCCCACCTTTTGGTTAGCAGGCAAACGCTTAACCACTGCACCACCAGGACTTCAAGCAGGAGTATGAAACTCAAATTTATTTATGGGAAATTGTGTGCTAATGTAAGTTTAACAATCAGTTCTCCAGGGAAAAGATGTATATGTAAATACGTACATAAGATTATTATAAAGTTTACTGATACAAAGGATATGTAGCATAAAATTTCTAAATATAATAAAATATACAAAAGTCTGCATTGTAAGTTCCATATAGGCAATTGATTCACACAGAATTCTTTCTTTGATTTTTTTAATCTAATTTGTGGATCATTAGTCAATCTATTGTTGCAATTAATAAATGAGTGTAATTCCTCGTGGATGTTGGCTGATATTTTCATTTATATTAAGGAGTAAGAAACAACAAAGACATATGTTGGAAAACAATTATTTGTCAACGGCGTGAGCAGTTTCTTTGCTGAATCAGATAATAATTTTGGAATACTGGAAGAACCCTTGCCCAATTTTTGGTGCTATACACAATGTAACGATTATAGACACAACGTACTTTTAAGCTTTGACCAGTTGCTGTCGACTCAATTCCAAATCATGGCAAACCCATGGGTGTCAAAATAATACTGTGCTCCATACGTCTTTTCGGTGGTTGATTTTTTGGAAGTATATCACCAGGACTTTCATCTGAGGCCCCGTTGGATGGACTCCAATCTCCAACTTTTCAGTTAACAGTCAAGTGTGTTAACTGTTTGCACCAACCAGGGACTCCACTTTTAAGTTTAATCTGCATTATTAATATTTTTTCCATCACGTTCTTAAGTCTGGATAATAACAAAGCAATCAAGCCCTGATGTGCAGCCGATTTCTATGATGTAAATACTCCCATCATGCCAATTTCAAGCTACCAATGTGGTGTAACCGAATGTAGGGTTGTGAAAAAATGCACAAAAGAGCACCATTATATAGTATGTCTACCATACAGGTACAGGCAACATAAATTGCCTCAAGAGCACAGATAATAATAAAATGCAGTAAAAACATTAGGAAGTGATGAGCTTTGAGTATTTAATACCATTGTTTGAACTATAATTTATATAATTGCAAATTTATATAATTTAATTTTTAATAATGGCTATGTTGAACAACAGGCTTACAAAATTCCTGAAATCTTAACAATCAGTTCCCATGAGCGGGTATAAGCTTGCCCTCACGCCCCACCATAGGGGAAATGACAAACTTTTGAAAATGAAGTATCAGGAAAAAGATTACATTTCAAAAGGTGGCATAGTGGTTAAAGAGCTTGACTGCTAACCCAAAGGCCAGCAGTTCGAATCCACCAGCCACTCCTTGGAAACCCTATGGGGCAGTTCTACTGTGTCCTACAGGGTCGCTTATGAGTTGGAATCGACTCAACGGCAAAGGGTTTTTAAATATTCGTACTAAGTTATAAAGCCACTTATTTTAAAAATGAATTTTCAAAAACTGTGTCCAGGCAGAAGGTTTGGCATTTCTGTCCAAGTGTGTGTGGGGTTAGAGTCCTCCTGTTTCCCCACAGCCTCTAACCACCGCCACCACCACTCCCACAGACATCCACTGCACAGAAGGGAAGGCATGCATTGAACACACCTCCTGAGAGCTTCAACCTTGGCCTATCCAAAATAATTCTTTCTGGGGCCAATTTTTTAGTGTAATTTATTCCAAACCTTTGGTGGGGAAGCTTGTACTCTTGAGGCTGTTCAGATGTACAGCCACATTGGCTTCTACAGCTACAGATAATGTTGCCAACCCCAAAGCCCAAGGACACCACATGGATTTATAACATTCCTTGAGGGACAGCAGATTCATAGTCTATAAATGAATGCATTATGCTTATCCACGTACATGTTTTTCATCGGTAACAGGTATTTTATGGATCAGAGGTTTCATTTAAATGTTACATAATCCTCCTTTTAATAAATAAGGTGAATATTCAATATAATTGAAGCAAGAAAGACTACCTCTGTTCAGCATAACTGATTCAAAAATAAAAGGACTCTCCACATGCTGGAAGTTGATTACCAAAAGGATCAATTACATGAGAATGTATGATCATATGTCTATCATAGTTTAATTGTTAATGAAAGAAGTATAAACAGTATAAGGATTTTTGCCTTTTTATAGGATCTTCTTGAACTCCTCAGATGTAAGAGTTTAGAGATATGTATCATTTGGCACCTCAGAAAAAAGGACTGGTGATCTACTTCCAAAAAGCCAATGACTGAAAATCCTATAGAGCACAGTTCTACATGGACACACATGGGGTCACCATGAGTCAGAATCAACTCAGCAGCAACTGGTTTCCTACCACCCATCTGTCAGTTTGTTGTACTGTCGTGGCTTGCATGTTGCTATGATGCTGGAAGCTATGCCACCAGTATTTCAAATACCAGCATGGCCACCCATGATGCACAGGTTTCAGTGGAGTTTCCAGACTAAGACAGACTAGAAGGAAAAGCTTGATGATCTACTTTCAAAAATTAGCCAGTGAAAACCTTATGGATCACAATGGAACGCTGACCAACTAACTTGCTTTGGACACATCATCAGGAGGAATCAACTGCTGGAGGAAGATATCATGTTTGGTGAAGCTGAGGGCCAGCAAGGGCAAGAGAGGTCTTCAGTGATATAGATTGGGACAATAGTCTCAATGATGGACTCAAACATGATGGACTCAAACATGCTGGCAAATGTGAGGATGATGTAGGAATGGACAACGTTTCATCCTATTGTAAATAAGGTCACCGTGAGTCAGAATCGCCTTGACAGCAACTATCTATCATTTTATCGGATTACTAATGTGGCTTAATTAAAACCAAAGCCAGGATGAATCAATTTAAAAAAATATTAAGTTGCAAAATACTTAGAAAATAAGTTGCATTACTCTGCAGTACAAGAAGTAACTGAAATTGACTGCTACTCACATTATCAAGTAGAACTCTTGATTGGACAGCTTTAACGTGTGGGAGACTGGTGTGAACTACAGAATCTGGAGCCTAGCCTTAAACAGTTTGAACCAGTAGCAGTTAGCACAATGCCTGGCATATAGTAAGCACTCAAATGGAGTTTTATAAATAAATCAATAAATTAATGTCTTAATGATTGAGGACATTTTATTAACGTTCTTTAAAAAATTTGTTCTGTTACGTAGAATAAAAAGGACGTTTGTGATTTTATTTACGTTGCTATTGTTACTGTTGTTAGAAGCCATCGAGTTGGTTCCGACTCACAGTGACCCTATGTACAAACAGAATGAAACATTGTCCACCCTCCTGCACCATTCTCACAATCATTACTGTTTTTTGAGTTCATTGTTGCAGCCACTGTGTCAACCTTTCTCCTTGAAGGTCTTCCACTTTTTCACTGACCCTCTACTTTAACATGCATGATGTCCTTCTCCAGGGACTGGTCTCTCCTGATAATATGTCCAAAGTAAGTGAGATGAAGTCTCTCCATCCTTGCTTCTAAGGAGCATTCTGGCTGTTCTTCTTCCAAGACAGATTTGTTCGATCTTCTGGCAGTTTGTGGTATATTCAAAATTCTTCGCCAAATCATAATTCAAATGTATCAGTTCTTCTTTGGTATTCCTTATTCATTGACCAGTTTTCACATGCATGTGCCATGGGTGAGGTGCACCCTCAAAGTGACATTGTTGCTTTTTAACAGTTTAAGGAGGTCTTTTGCAGTAGATTTGCCCAATGCAATAAATACATCATTTGATTTCTTGACTGCTGCTTCCATGGGCGTTGACTGCCGATCCAAGTAAAATGAAATCTTTGATAACTTCAGTATTTTCTCCATTTATCATGACGTTGCTTATTGGTCCAGTTGTGAGAATTTTTCTTTTCTGTATGTTGAGGTGTAATCCATACTGAAGGCTGTAGTCTTTGATCGTCATCAGTAAGTGCTTCAAAGTCCTCTTCACTTTCAGCAAGGAAGGTTATGTCATGTGCATATCACAGGTTGTCAGTGAGTCTTCCTCCAATCTTTATGCCATGTTCTTCTTCATGTAGCCAGCTTCTTGGATTATTTGCTCAGCACACAGATAGACTAAGCATGGTAAAGGATACAACCCCAGTGCATACCTTTCCTTATTTTAAACCACGCAGTATCCCTTTGTTCTGTTTGAACAACTGCCTCTTGTTCTATGTACAGGATCCTCATTAGCACAATTAACTGTTCTGGAGTTGCCAGTCTTTGTAATGTTATCTATAATTTGTTATGATCCACACAGTTGAATGCCTTTGCATAGTCAATAAAACACAGGTAAACAACTTTCTGGTGTTGTCTGCTTTCACCCAAGATCTATCTGACATCAGCAATGACATCGCGCATTCTATGTTCTCTTCTGAATCTGGCTTGAATATCTGGCAGTTCCGTGTCAGTGTATTGCTGCAAACGTTTTTGAATGATCTTCAGCAGAATTTTGCTTGTGTGTGATATTAATGATATTGTTTGATAATTTCCACACTCTGTTGGATCAGCTTTCTTTGGAAAGGGCAAAAATATGGATCTCTTCCAGTTGGCTGGCCAGGTAGCTGTCTTCCAAATTTCTTGGCATAGATGAGTGAGTGCTTCCAGCATTGCATCCATTTGTTGAAACATCTCAATTGTATTCCATTAATTCCTGGAGTCTTGTTTTTCACGAATGCCTTCAGTGAAGCTTGGAATTTTTCTTTCAATACCATCCATTCTGGATCATATGCTACCTCCTGAAATGGTTGGATGTCAACCAATTCTTTTTGCTACTGTGATTCTGTGTATTCTTCCCATCTTCCTTTGATGCTTCTTGCATCATTTAAATTTTTGCCCATAGAATCCTTCGATACTGCAACTTGAGGACTGAATTTTCTCTTCAGTTCTTTCAGCTTGAGCAATGTCGAGCGTATTTTTCCCCTTTGGTTTTCTATCTCCAAGTCTTTGCGCATGTCATTATAATAGTTTACTTTGTCTTCTCAAGTCGCCCTTTGAAATCTTCTGTTCAGCTCTTTTACTTCATCATTTTTTCCATTCACTTTAGCTACTTTCCATTTAAAAGCACGTCTCAGAGTCTCCTCTGACATCCATTTTGGTCTTTTCTTTTTTCCTGTCTTTCTAATGACCTCTTGCTTTCTTCAGGTATGATGTCCTTGATGTCATCCCACAACTTGTCTGGTCTTTGGCCATTAAAAGTGTTCAGTACATCAACTCTATTCTTAAGATGGTTTCTAAATTCAGGTGAGATCTACTCAAGGTCACACTTTGCCTCTCATAAACTTGTTTTAATTTTCTTTTTTTTGTGTGTGTGTTTTAAGTGAAAGTTTACAGCTCAAGGTAGTTTTCATACAAAAATTTAATACACACATTGTTATGTGACCATAGTTGCTATCCCTATAATGTGACACACCACTCCTCCTTTCCACCCGATTTCCCTCATCCATTCAACCAGCTCCTATCCCTTTCTGCCTTCTCATCTCACCACTGGACAGGAGCTGCCCATTTAGTTTCATGTATCTACTTGAACTAAGAAGCACACTCTTCATGAGTATCATTTTTTGTCTTACAGTCCATTCTAATCTTTGTCTGAAGAGTTGGCTTCAGGAATGGTTTTAGTTTTGGGTTAAGAGAGTCCAGGGGCCATGTCTTCTGAGGTTCCTCCAGTCTCAGTCAGACCATTAATTCTGGTCTTTTTACTAGAATTTGAGTTCTGCACCCCACTTTTCTCCTGCTTCATCAGAGACTCTTTGCTGTGTTCCCTGTCAGGGTGGTCATTGGTGGTAGCTGGGCACCATCTAGTTCTTCTGGTCTCAAGCTGATGGAGTCTTTGATTTATGTGGCCCTTTTTGTCTCTTGGGCTAATATTTTCCTCGTGTTTTTGGTGCTCTTCATTCTTCTTTGCTCCAGGTGGATTGGGACCAATTGATGTATCTTAGATGGCTGCTTGCTAGCTTTAAGACCCCAGACACCACTCACCAAAGTGGGATGCAGAACATTTTCTTAATAAACTTTGTTATGCCAATTGACCTAGATATCCCCTGAAACTATGGTCCCCAGACCCTCGCCCCTGCTACTCTATCCCTTGAAGTGTTTGGCTGTGTTCAGCAAACTTCTTAGCTTTTGGTTTAGTCCAGTTGTGCTGACTTCCCCTGTATTGTGGGTTATCCTTCCCTTCACCGAAGATAATTCTTGTTTACTATTTAGTTAGTGAATTCCCCTCTCCCTCCCTCCTCACCCTTGTAACCATCAAAGAATGTTTTCTTTTGTGTTTAAACCTTTTCTTGAGTTCTTATAATAGTGGTATCATACAATATTTGTCCTTCTGTGACTGACTAATTTCACTCAGCATAATGCCTTCCAGATTCATCCATGTTATGAGATGATTCTTGCATTCATTGTTGTTCTTTATCATTGCATAATATTCCATTGTGTGAATATACCATAATTTGTTTATCCATTTGTCTGTTGATGGGCATCTAGGTTGTTTCCATCTTTTCGCTATTGTGAACAGTGTGCAATGAACATGGGTGTGCATATACCTACTCGTGTGATGGCTCTGATTTCTCTAGGATATATTCCAAGGAGTGGAATTGCTGGATCCTATGGTACTTCCATTTCTAGCTTTTTATGGAAGCACCAAATCAATTTCCAATTTCCAAATGGTTGTTCCATTTTACATTCCTACCAGCAGTGTATAAGTGTCCCAGTCTCTCCATAACATCTCCAGTATTTATTATTTTGTGTTTTTTGGATTAATGCTAGCCTTGTTGGGGTGAGATGGTATCTCATTGTAGTTTTGATCTGCATTTCTCTAATGGCTAATGATCTTGAGCATTTCCTCATGTATCTGTTAGCTGCCTGATTATCTTCTTTAGTGAAATGCCTGTTCATATCCTTTGCCCATTTTTTAATTGGGTTATTTGTCTTTTTGTTGCTGAGGTTTTGCAGTATCTTGTAAATGTTAGAGATTAGACCCTGATCAGATACATTGTAGCTAAAATTTTTTTCCCGGGCTGTAGGTTGTCTTTTTACTCTTTTGTTGAAGACTTTCTTTTTTAAATATACATTTTAACTTATTTTTATTGTACTTTAGATGAAGGTTTATAGAATAAACTAGCTTCTCACTGAACAGTTAGTACACATATTGTTTTATGACATTAGTTAACAACTTCATGACATGTCAGTACTCTCCCTTCTTGACCTTGGGTTCCCTATTACCAGCTTTCCTGTCCCCTTCTGCTTTCTAGTCCTTGTCCCTGGGCTGGTGTGCCCCTTTAGTCTCATTTTGTCCTCTAGGTCTGTCTAATCTTTGGCTAAAAGGTGAACTTCCAGAGTGACTTCATTACTGAGCTAAAAGGATGTCCAGAGGCCATACTCTCCAGGTTTCTCCAGTCTCTGTCAGGCTAGTAAGTCTTGTCTTTTTTTGAGTTAGAATTTTGTTCTACATTTTTCTCCAGCTCTGTCCAGGACTCTCTATTGTGATCCCTGTCAGAGAAGTTAGTGGTAGTAGCCAGGCACCATCTAATCATACTGGACTCAGTCTGGTGGAGGCCAGGGTAGTTGTGGTCTGTTAGTCCTTTGGACTAATCTTTCTCTTGTGTCTTTAATTTTCTTCATTTTTCCTTGCTCCTGAAGGAGTGAGATCAGTGCAGTATCTTAGATGGAGGCTCACAGGCTTTTAAGACCCCAGACACTAGTCTTTTGGTGAAGTCTTTTGAAGAGGAAAAGGGTTTGATTTTCAAGAGCTGCCAGTTATCTAGTTTCTCTTCTGGTGTTTGTGCATTGTTAGTTATGTTTTGTATTCTGTTTATGCCATGTATTAGGGCTCTTAGCATTGTCCTTATTTTTTCTTCCATCATCTTTATCGTTTTAGATTTTATACTTAGGTCTTTGATCCATTTCGAGTTAGTTTTTGTGCATGGTGTGAGCTATGGGCCTTGTTTCAGTTTTTTGCAGATGGATATCCAGTTATGCCAGCACTATTTGTTAAAGAGACTGTCTTTTCCCAATTTAATGGACTTAGGGCATTTGTCAAATATCAGCTACTCATAGATGGATGAATTTATGTCTGGATTCTTAATTCTGTTCCATTGGTCTAGGTATCTGTTGTTTTTCCTGTAGCAGGCTGTTTCTACTACTGTAACAGTAAAATAGGTTCTGAAATCAGGTAGTGTGAGGCCTCCCACTTTGTTCTTCTTCTTCCATAATGCTTTACTTATCCGGGACCTCTTCCTTTTCCGTATGAAGTTGGTGATTTGTTTCTCCATCTCAGTAAAAACTGTCATTCGAATTTGGATCAGGATTGCATTGTATCTGTAGATTGCTTTGGGTAGAACTGACATTTTCACAATGTTGAATCTTCCTATCCATGAGCAAGGTATGTTTTTCCACTTATGTAGGTCTCTTTTGGTTTCCTGCAGTAGTGCCTTGTAGTTTTCATTGTATAGGTCTTTTACCTCTCTGGTTAGATTTATTCCTAAGTATTTTATCTTCTTGGAGGCTATTGTAAATGGTAATGATTTGGTGATTTCCTCTTCGAACTTCTCTTTGTTGGTGTAGAGGACTCTGACTGGTTTTTGTATGTTTATCTTGTATCCTGATACTTTGCTGAAATCTTCTTTTAGTTCCAGTAGTTTTCTTGTGGATTCTTTGGGGTTTTCTGTGTATAAAATCATATCATTTGCAAATAGGGATACTTTTACTTCTACCTTAACAATTTGGATGCCCTTTATTTCTTTTTCTAGGCTAAATGCTCTAACTAGGACCTCCAGCACAATGTTGAATAACAGTGGTGATAAAGGGCACCCTTGTCTGGTTCCCATTCTCAAGCGGAATGCTTTCAGACTCTCTCCATTTGGGATGTTGTTGGCTGTTGGCTTTGTATAAATGCCCATTTTTTCTATTTTTAAGCTTTTATTGTGAAATACAACCTACTTACATAAGTGTATAAAATACATGTTAAGTTTAAAGAATAATAATAAAACCAACATCCAACAACCCATCACCCAATTTAAGAGACAGCTTTAGTTTTAAATATTGAATTGTAGAGTTACTGAATTTTTTGAAATTTTTGCTCTTTAAGATAAAATAGTTTGCTATATGGCATTATCTGAAATTTATTTTTATTTCCTTCTTCATTCTTTTCTTCAACATTTCAACCACTGTGCCACCAGCGTTCCCCATACCCTCTAGCCAAGTATAAAATTAGAGGTAAATGCCCTTTATTATGTTGAGGAATTTCCCTTCTATTCCTATTTTGCTCAGTTCTTCTTGGTTTTCATTTTCTTAAGCTTCAACTTGAACTTGCATAGGAGTAACTGATGGTCTATTCCACAGTCGGCCTCTGCCCTAGTTCTGACTGATGATATTGAGCTTCTCCGTTGCCTCTTTCCACAGACGTAGTCATTTTTATTTCTGTGTTTTCCATCTGGCAAGGTCTACGTGTATCGACACCGTTTATGCTGTTGAAAAAAGGTATTTGCAATGAAGAAGTTGCTGGTCTTGCAAATTCTATCATGTGATCTCCAATGTCATCTCTATCACTAAGGATGTATTTTCCAACTACTGATCCTTCTTTATTTCCAACTTTCCCATTCCAATCACCAGTAATTATCAATGCATATCAATAGCATGTTTGACTTGTTTCAGACTGCAGAAGTTGATAAAGATTTTCAATTCTGGACTTTCGGCAAAATGGCACTCTAGGCAGAAGCACCACGCCGTCCCTCCACAGCAAAGATCCGAAAAACTAAACCGAACAGAGAAAACAACAATACTGAAACCCTAAAACATCAAATGAAGAGATAAAGAACTTAGCCAAGTACCAAATGGAGTGAGAGAACTGATAGAGAATGGAGAGCGATGAGAGATTCATGCAGAGGTACCCTATCAGCCAATGCAGCACGGATCTGCCATCTTGGACACCAATTGGAGACCAGCAAACGGGGTACGAGAAAGCAGCTTCACGGAGCTTCCAGGGGGAGACAAAACAACCGGTAATTTGCGATATATGCTTTCCCAACCCCCACCCTTCTTCACCCCAGCTTGACCTCCTCTGCTTCCCGCGGCCACAATCTCTTCTCTGGGAAGCACTGGCTGCTTGAATTCCACCCACCCGAACGGGCCCACTCTCTGAGTGCCATTTGTTGGCTTCTGGTGTTGGTTTTTTCCTCTTCTTTTGCTTTCATCCTTACCTCTCACCACCTCCCCTTCCTTTCACTCAAATACCTGGCTCCGTGCGCCATCTTTGCTTCTTCCTGAGGGGCTGCGGAGCTCCGGTAATTTGTGATATACACTTTCCCACCACTTACCCTCCTTCACCCACACTCAGCCTCCTCTGCTTCCCGCAGACACAGTCTCTTGTCCGGGAAGCACCAGCTGTTTGGATTCCACCAGCCCACACTAGCTGGCTCTCTGAGTGCCATTTGTTGGTTGCTGGTGTTGCTTTTTTTCTGCTTCTTTTGATTTCTTCCTTACCTCTCACCACCTCCCCCTCCTTTCGCTCAAATGCCTGGCTCAATGCGCCATCTTTGCTTCTTCCTGAGGGGCTGTGGAGCTCCGTTAGAATGTGAAACTGCTTGCTGGTCAGGGTTGCTGCACTGGTGGGATCCCAGGGCTTCTGTTCATTTGTTTGTTTTGAATTGTTTGTTTGTTTTCTTTTCCTTTTCTTGAGTTGGGAGCCCGTTCTGGCCAGACGGTGCTGCATGGCTTGGAACCTACCCCCTCAGCTTGCACAGACGAGCAGAGGGATCCCTGAGGGCATTTCTTTTTTCAGTGTTTTTTTTTTCCTTCTGTTTTTTGGGAGGCTTTTCTTGTTCTTTTTTTTTTTAAATTTGTTTTGTTTTCTTTTCCCTCTTTTTCCCTTTTTCTCTTTCTTCATTACTTAGTTTCTTGTCTCTCTATATCATCCTTCTCTTTCTGTTCCCTGAATAGCTGGCGTTGTATACCTCTATGCCTTCTAGCCAGGCTATACTACAACACTGGAGAACAACTGCCCCAGACCTCATAGCCGCACCAGTGGGATCCCTGGGAACTTTGTTGTTCTTTTCCCTTTCTGATTTTTATTTATTCATTCTTTTCCTTTCTTTTTCTTCCATTTCCGCTTTTTGTTTTTCTCCATTTCATAGTCTCTCATCTATCAAATCTAACAGCAAGATCCCCTAGCACTCTTTCTTGGTTGTTTGTATGCTTTTGGCTTGTGTTCCTCTCTCCTCTCTCCCATACCCATCTTAGCTCCACACATAACAATCTCCCCCCTACATCCTGCCTATCTGCACTGTGCGCTTAACCTCACACCACCAAGCAGCACAGGCACGGCCTACTGGAACCTGCCCTGCACTGATTACCGACCCACCCTGGTGGCTGTAGTAAGTGCCACAAAAAACCCATCCCAGTAACTCCTCTTCAGCTAGACCTGACCTGCTGTACCATATCTGAGCGACTGACCCTGCCAATTTGAGAAGGAGGTGAAAAGTATCGTGCCCACAGACAAACAACAAAGAACACACAGCCCGCCTGCTCAGACATAGCCAAATTTTAAAAAAAAGGACGAAACAAACAAATCTACAATCAATAAATGAGAAAAACAAATACCGAATGTCCCAAAAACCATAGACAATATCAAAACATTTACAAAAATAGGACAGGACGGTTCCAGTAGGCATCCAAAATAAAACACCAGATGACTTTCCAGTGGAAGAAAAAGCACTAGAACTACATGATAGGGAATTCAAATCTCTAATACTCAGAATTCGCCAAGAGCTGAAGCAAAAAGCAGACAAAAATGAGGAAAAAATAGACAAATTCATGGAAAATACAAACAAAAAATTGGAAGAATTCAGGAAAATAATGCAGGAACAAAATGCAAAATAAATTCACAATTAGAAAT
>NW_004444007.1:10451640-10479929 GCF_000243295.1 Trichechus manatus latirostris | reverse complement strand
AAAAAAGACCAGATTTACTGGCCTAAAGGAGACTGGAGAAACCCCAAGAGTATGGCCCCCAGACACCCTTTTAGCTCAGTGGTGAAGTCACCTCCGAGGTTCACCGTTCAGCCAGGGATTGGACAGCCCCATAAAACCAAACGGGACTAATGAGGCACAGCAGTCCAGGGACAAGGGCTAGAAGGCAGAAGCAGACAGGAAAGCTGGTTATAGGGAACCCAAGGTTGAGTAAGGATAGTGTTGATGTGTTGTGAGGTTGTTAATCATTGTCATAGGGCAACATGTGTACTAACTCTTTAATGAGAAACTATTTTGTTCTGTAAACCTCCATCTAAAGTGAGAAGAGCAGCACAATTGGAAGAGCGTAGTTGATGTCAGTGAACTGTCCATGTAGAAATTTTTGAAATGGTGTATCATTGGCTATGTATATTTTCACCAAAAAAAAAAAAAAAAAAAAGTTCGAGAAGCAGGAGGGTTGACATGTTGTGGGGTTGTTAACAAATGTCATAAAACAATATGTGTACTACTGTTTCATGAGAAACTCTCTGTTCTGTAAACCTTCACCTGAAGTACAATTAAAAAAAAAGTTATAGTACTCCTCTGCTGAGTGTGCCTGCCCGAGATCCATTCCCTTTTCTGACATTAATAGTACACTGGTTTTCTCCTAGGAAACTATCCCTCCCCTTCTCATAGTCCATGAGGTTACGCTGAGATTGACTCTGACCCCTATCTAGAGATGGGCATATAATCCTGGCCTGAGCAGTCAGAACATTCCATCCTGTTGATTTGGGAATGGGTGTGTGACCCATTCCTGGTCAATAGAACACATTTCCAAGATTTCTGCTAAAACTATCATGAAAGTGATGCTCTTTTTCCTCTAGGGTGCTAGTCTGGTAAGGTGTAAGCCTGGTGCTGATAGTAGCCGCATTAAGCTTAGGGCCCATGCCGGAGTATGTGGAGCTGAGAGATAGGGAGAGACAGACTCTTGGTGATACAATCTGCCTAGCTGCACGGTGACAGACAGCTGCTCTACCCTTGGACTTTTCAATTTCATAAACTAATAATTGAACATCCAATTGAGCTAGATTCCTGTCACTTGCAACCAGGTAAATCTATTCTGCAAGTTTATTCTATGCTTATTTTAATAGCACGTACTCCTTGTTTGTATTTTAAATCCTGATGAAAGGACATAGGTTTCTTCAGTGGATAAAATGTAATTTAAAATCCTGTTGGCCATTCCAAACACTTAAATTTTGAACTTCAGTAATTCATAACTTGTCAAGAGCTGAGTTTTGGCAGAACCTACGAAGAAAGGGTTTATCTGTGTACCTTGGCCTAAAGAAGCTAAGGTAAGTATCTTGCTTTCAGAAAATGACTCAGGTCTTTAAACACTAGGATTCAGAACAGTCCTTTCTTTATGCAGGGCCTCGTGTACTGGTTAGATAATACCCACCCCAGTCAAGGGCCTAAATCTAGAAATACGATACTAAGTGGCAAAAAGTACACAGATTCACAAAATGAAAAAGAGAATGCTATTCTTTTAGGGTGATAGAATGTCTCATAAAATTCTTCTTTTGACAGGAGAGCTATGAGCTTAAAATAACAATTCTGAACCAATTTCCTGCCATCCCCAACACTGTACCATGAAACCAAAAGGGAGTGAAAGGGAGCCCAAATCCTGGTGTCATTCCCATTTCTGGTGCTTACCACCTGTATGATCCAGTGTGTCATCGTCAGTCTCTCTATCTAGAAGATGAGGATCATAATTTCTTATGAGACTCAATGAATGGAGACAGTCAATTTTAAATACTCCAATGAGTCATTAACCATCATTTTCATAAGCATATTGTTGATATCGATATATTTATTGGCATACTTCACATATTTAAAGAGTATCTGGTGAGGTGAGCAGTTAGTATCCAGGGAGTCTTACCATGAATCCTCTGTCTGTGTACCTGAGACAGACTTACAGAAAGCTCTAAGTACCTTGTAACAAGAGGATAAGTAGCATGGGCCCTTCTCTGTCTTTATAAACGGTGCTTAACTACGTGTGGCAAAGAGCCTGACAAGAAACTCTTGAAAAGGCCATCAATTCGATTTAAGCTTGCTTTCCTATGTACAGCGCTATGCTGAGTAGCACCAGAGTTACAAAGGTGTTCAAGACAGTCTCTGCTCTCTAGGAATATACAGGCCAGCTATAGAGTTAGACGTTTACACCATGACATTTACAGCATGAGTGCTAGAACAGATTGGCAAGCAAAGGGCTATCTCAGTGGCAAGCAAGAAGTGACTTTATCTAGGTGACCTTGAGCATTTCAGCCCAATTTCAAAAATGGCTTTGTTTTCAACAGGTGCTGTGGAAGAGGCCTCATGAGGAAAAGGAAAAATATGTGGAAGGGCCCTGAGCAGTGAAAAGTGCATAAGGGATTCACAAAGGGGTGGAGTTGGAGAGCAAACTATGAGTGAAGGGTTTTTCAGATTGGGGAGGACTTTGAACATCTAGCTAAGTTGGACTTTATCCATTGCAATAATGAGTGATTGTAGATTTTAAAGAAAATGAGCTACAAAAGCCAGACTAAAATGTAGGAAGTAAACTCAAGCATCAGTACGAAGGATTCCTTGAAGAGGAGAAAGTATGTACGCAGGGCGGAAAGGCAGTGAGCACCTTAACCTATCCAGGTTAGAGAATATTGGAAGCTGAATTATGGAAGTGCCAGTGGGCAAAAAAATGAAGGGACATATTGATGGACATATTCTCTCTCTCTCTCTCTCTGACTCTGCCCTGTGAATTCTAGCCACCTTGCCCTCCCCAAGCTACAAACTTCTCAAATCAGGGGAGTGACTTCCAAGTTTTTTTTGCACTGCAGCCTGGAAACACCCACAAGGCAGTGAGCTGGGCCAACCGGGGCTCACCTCATTTGTTTCCCTTCTCTCAGAGATCACTGTCTGTCTTAGGCTAGGTTTTCTAGAGAAGCAAAACCAGTAAAGCATATAAATATACAAAGAGAGAGATTTACATCAAGGAAATAGCTCATGCAATTGTAGAGGCTGGAATGGCCCAAGTCCGTGGATCAGGATAGAGGCTTCTCCTGATTCACGTAGCCACAGGGGCTGGCGAACTCGAGATCGGCAGGTCAGAGAGCAGGGCTCTTGATCACAAGCTGCAAAGATCAATGAATCCCAAGATCAGCAGGCAAGACCACAGGTAAGCTGCTAGCTCAAGTCCCAAGAACCAGTGGTCAGAAGAACAGGAACCAGCTGCAGGATCAAGAGTGAGCGAAATCCCATGAGCCTTGCCAGAACGCCCACTTATATTCAATGCAGGCCACACCCCCACGGGAAAAAAAAAGTGATTGGGTACTCACAGCAGATCTCATCATGGAGGTGATCACATTATATCAAATCTCATCATAGAAGTGATCACAACATCATAGGACTGCCAAATTACATAATTGCCAAACCACTGAGAATCATGGCCCAGGCAAGCTGACACACAAACCTTAACCATTACACTGTTTTAAAATAACTAGACATTATTGTTTCACATGTTTTTGCCCATTTGCTTAGTCGTTTAAGGCAGAAGGTTAAATCCAGTCCCTGTTATTCCATCTTAGTCCAAAGTGAAACTCTAATTCAAGTGATTTAAGGCCTGGTGATCTACATCTGAAAAATCAGCCATGGAAAATCCAATGAAGCACATTTCTACTCTGACACATGTGGGGCCGCTATGAGTCAGAATTGACTCAACGGCAACTGGAGGTTTCAGAGATCCAAGCTACAAATTGCCAAGGGTTAACACTGAATAATTTCTACAAATTTATCAGTCTCACCCAGAGACATGCAACACATAGGAAGACTAAGTAAACTGAATGTTCCTGATAGGATCTCCATTTTCACCTCCATAAATTAAGGTCCTAAGTATTACTGTGTTGCTCCACATTTTCAGATCCAATCCCAGTGATTTGATGGTCTTTTCTCTCTGACTCTGCATGTGTGCGTGTGTAGGGGGGTGTTCCTGTAAACACATGTGCATCTATATTTTACATCCAGCTGGTGACTGAATTTAGGTTTAAAATAAAATTTACAAGTAAACTTTGTTTAATGTACATAAACAGGAAATAGCTACTTCTGAATTAATTAGATTCCTATTTAAAGAGCTATTGTGAAGAATAACCCTTTGTTAGCCTGAGTGAGATCCTGCTTTTGGTACGGAAAAAAAAAAGTGAGGTTCCGTTAAAGAACTGCCTTGAAGCTTCACTGCCCAGTCAGCCCATCCCATTCAAGAGCCCTCTGTGCTCCCCATGTCCTCAGATTGGGTCTTACTCTGGCAGCAGTAAGCTCGTCACTGGGCTAGAGCTCTGCATGAGAATCACAATCTCCCACTTACCTGCCCCCTTACTCTGACTCTGTTTCAAGAGCCGTCTTGGATGCCTGCCAGACCCTTGACCTCTTCTCCATTCAGGCCCACCTTGTTTCTCATGCCTGGCTGAAGCCAAGGCCATCTACCTTGCCTTGACCTTTAGTATAAACTTCCTAGGCTCCTGTCTGACTGTCCACCTGGCCAGTGCTTGGCCCGATGCCCAGTATATGTTAAAAGCAAAAGGCAGGATATAGGAATCTACTCGTTTCCTCCAGACTACGGAAGGCAGCCAGCGGTCAAGAGAGATGCATATGGTACATATTTATAAAGTTAAATGAACCAAGGACACAGTTATAATAATGCAATTCAACAAAACACTTCTTAAGCCAGGCACTCTGCAAAGGTCTGGATACCAGCTGAATAAGATATTAGCCCTGATGATGGGGGTTCACCCTCTTGTTTGGGAGACAGACAAGAAAAGAGATTGTATAGCATGTGAGGGAACCACAGCTTCTTGTTGTCTGTCTAGCTTCTAGCTCACTACTTCTATTTACATAATTCTGTGGACAACAGACTGTATTACAATGACACCATGTTCAGACGATTTCTAACAACAGCTTAGATGTGTCTTTCCTACTAAATTGTTAGTTCTCATAGGACAGGTAGTCATGTATTATTCCTCTCTTCTGACTCCCAGTGACTAATAAATTTTCCTTGAATTGATGTACATGTAACTCACATATATAGGTCTACTATGAAGTAATAAATTAATTATACAATCAATACATGATAATCTAAATTATACCTCTTATTGATAATAATGATTCTAATCATCGAAGAAAATACAGATGGTTAAAATTCATAATGGAAGCAAAAACATGTTAATAAGGTCACTGTATTAAAGTTGTTCATTGTTCATTCACCTTACCCTAGTTTCATCTTTAGTAAATGTGTGTAGCAAGGTTATATCCACATATAAATGACCATAGTGCTGCCAGCACCCAGCACATAGATGATTGAAAAGATAGCAGCTAGACTCATATTTTCAAACCAGCAAAATTCTAGATCCTACCATTGTTACCATTGTCCAGTCTTTGGTGTCTGGCCATTACTCTCATCCACCATACCTCTACTCTATATAAATCTGCCTGGAGGAGAGAACATCACCCTAGGTACTTCTGTGCTGAGGAGGAGACAATAAAGTTTAGCTAGGAATCCCTGGGTGGCGCATATGGTGAATGTGCTTGGCTGCTAATCAGAAGGCTGGGAGTTTGAGTCTACCCAGAGTCACCCTGGAAGAAAGGCCTGCAAATCTAGTTCCGAAAAATCAGTCGTTGAAAACCCTATGGGGCACAGTTCTACTCTGACACACATGCGCTCACCATGAGTTATAGTCTACTTGATGGCAACTGGTTTTTTTAGCAGTCAAGGAGGAGCTGACCCTATTGGTTAGAACTCTTCCCAGTGTCAAAAAGCCTGACTCAAGTTGCTATAATAATAAACAGATAAATAAATATTAAGAAAATGTTTATGCTTCAGGCACAGCTGGGTTCGGGGGCTCAGACAATGTCATCAGAACTCCATCTCCCCATCTCACAGCTCTGCTCTCCTGTATGTTGGCTTCATTCTCAGCCTCCGTTCAGTTCATTGAACAATCCCTCCTTCTGTAGAAGCTGAATTCAGAGACATATTATTGAGACACTTCGTGACATTTTACTCAGTAGTGAATGTAGAATGAATGAAGTTGTTTAACCAGTCTCTGCCTTAGCATGCTGCAATGTCAACTTCACTGACAATTAAAAGAGTTAAAATATGGTGTAACTCAGAGAACGGCAGCACCGTCGATTTTGTCAGTGCCTAAACTCAATGGTAGCTTCAAGTCTCAGAAATGCATGCTAGCAAAAATCCATTGCTGTCAAGTTCATTCAAGCTGCTTACTTCTTGGTTAGCAGCCAATCTCTTAACCACTGCACCATCACGGGTGAATAAACAGATTCTATCTCTTGGTCAAAGGATTTGCAGAAAATTTATGGCTATTTTTACTTTACCGCATGTAATATGTACCATTTTATGTCTGACTTCTTTCACTTAACATTATGTCTGTGAGATTCATACATAATATCGTGTGTATTATTGGTTTGTTCTTTTTCATTGCTGTGTACTGTCCCATTACATGAAAGCATGATAAATTATTTACCCATTCTACTGTTGATGGACATTTGGGTTGTTTTCAGTTTCTGCTATTATGACTAAAGCTGTTATAAACATTCCTGTGGATGTCTTTTTGGTGGACATAGGTACTCATTTCTGTTAGGTGTATACCCAAAAGTGGAATTTTGGGATCATAAACTCAAAAACAAAAAAAATGCCTTCGAGTCAATTCCGACTCATAGTATATGCATAAAGAGCCCCGGCAGTGCAAACATTTAAGCGCTCAGCTGCAAACTGAAAGATTGGTGGTTCGAACCCACCCAATGGCTCTGGGGGAGAAAGACCCGGTAATCTGCTTCAATAAAGATTACAGCCAAGAAAACCCTATAGGACAGCTCTATTTTGTCAGATGGGGTCACTATGAGTTGAAATCGACCCGATGGCACACAACAACAACAGTGTATGCATACGTTTAGCTTTAGTAGTACCAACAAATAGTTTTCCAAGTAGCTATTGCAAAGTATTTTGATCTGGAAGTGTTTCTTGGTGACTTGGAAGATTATTTCAACACGACTACCCGTGAGTTTTCTTGAGTTACCAAGCAACGCTATGGATTTTTCTCCTCTTTGATGTCCTCTTGTTTTATTCCTCTAATGGTAAAAGTGATTTCAATATAGCCGTTTCTTCATTCATTTGATCGAAACAAATCTCCTTGCGCATCAAAGTAGCAATCCTTTTTTCTAAATTGTCTAGCGATGTATGGCGGATCCAGTCATGTCTAGTGACAGGATTATGCAGCAACTGACTCAAACAGACATGCTCAGAGTCACACCAACACTGAGGCAGAGAAAGTTAAGGTTATGAGTTTAATACTTACTGGAGACCTACTGTGTGACAAGCACTGTGCTGTGCACTGTGCCTATGGAACCTCATTTAATCCTCACAACAATTTTGTGAGGTAGGCTTGATGATTCCCAAAGCAGTTTATGATTGGTTGCTGACTTAAAGGTTGGTGGTTTAAACCCACCCCACGGTGCCAGCGGACCTGCTTCAGTAAAGATCACAGCTAAGAAAACCCTATGGAGCATTCCTACTCTGTAACTCATGAGGTCGCCATGAGACGGAATCGACTCCATAGCAACATATTCTTTTTTTTAAGTTGAGACTCAAAGAGACTACCTAAAGCCACACCCGCCTGCTAAGTGGCAGAGTCTAAATCTAAATTTCCATATGTACTACCTAGCATTGAGGAGCCCTGGTGGTGCAGTAATTAAGCGCTCGGCTGCTAACCAAAAGGTCAGCGGTTCAAACCCACCAGCCACTCTGCAGGAGAAAAATGTGGTACTCTGCTTCTGTGAAGATTTACAGCCTTGGAAACCCTATGGGGCAGTTCTATTCTGTCCTATAAGGCCACTATGAGTCGGAATCGACTTGATGGCAATGGATTTTTGTGGGTTTACCTAGCGTTGTATCAAATAATTGTGACATAAATATCTTCAAGATGACCAACATTCGTGAACTGCAGCAGATCAGTTTGAAATTTAACAACCTGATGCCTTGGTTAGCACTCAAACCTACTGAGGTTCAGAGAAACCCAAAATGACAGGTTATTACAAACTTCTCAGCAAGTCCTCAAAACACAAGCTAAGAATATCTCATACGGTTTGTTATTCATTTTTCAAACCAAAGATTCCTGCCACCTGCATCAGGTATCAGCAGGTGAACAGCACCTTCAGCATGGCCACCAGGAAGAGCCTCTCTGTGGCTGAAATACCGCGGGGTGCAAGGAAAGCGTATCTGAGCCCACATTCATACATTCTATTTCCTGACAATATTCTACCAAATCTAAATGAATGATTGTCCTTGGATTTCACACTCTCTGTTGAAGTTCTTGGGGCTTTGTGGCAGTCATTGCTCCCACCTGAGTCACTCTGTCCCCAGACGCTGGATGAGTCTGTCCCTCTCCTGTGCAAACCAGATACTGACATAAGTCTTTGCACCTTTGCTCAGCCTTCTCACTGCATCCAACACAACACAGCTCATCTAAACACACACATGGGGGCATGATTTACAATTTACAATGCCTGCTAGTATTTGTTTTTTAAATTTTTTTTTTATTGTACTTTAGATGAAGTTTTAAGAACAAATAGTTTCTCATTAAATAGTCAGTACACATATTGTTTTATGACATTGGTTAACAACCCCATGACATGTCAACACTCTCCCTTCTTGACCTTGGAGGACCTTTTTCTTTTTGGTGAAGATATACATAGCCAAACTTACACCATTTCAAAAATTTCTACATGTACAATTCAGTGACATCAATAACATTCTTCCAGTTGTGCTGCCATTCTCACTATCCTTTTCCAAATTATTCCATCACCGTTATCTTCCACTCACTGCCCCCTAGGCTTCCCATCAAACCTTTTGAGTTGCTGTTGTCAATTTGGTCTCACATAGATAATTCTTTTTGTTTTTCTTTGTGTACCTTAGATGAAGGTTTACAGAACAGTTTCTCATTAAACAGTGCACATTCTGCCCTATGACAGTGGTTAACAACCCCAAGACATGTCAACACTGTCCCTTCTCAACCTTGGGTTCCCTAAGACCAGCTTTCCTGTTCCCTCCTGCCTTCTAGTTACCTGCTAGTATTTGAAATACTGGTGGCATAGCTTCCAGCATTACAGCAACACACAAGCCACCACAGTACGACAAACTGACCGACGGGTTTTATTGACTACACGAAGGCATTCAGCTGTGCTTCTTGAGGTTTTGACACCTTAGGAAACAGTTGGTTTTGTCACCTTAGGAAAACAGCCTCACATGGGATCAAACAACGTGGCTCCAAACACAACTATTAATTCACCCAATCTTCAACACACACACCCAACACACGCACTCAACTATCTCTTCACAGAAGTTAATCAATGCCTTTATCGTTTTCAGTCTGTTATTAAACAAGCCAATTTGTTTCTTCTGTCAAAGCTAAATATTTTCCGTAATTAACCAGGTCTCTCTTAAGAAACAACTAAATCAATAATCTATAAATGCTGACATTGTCTCAGGCTTTGAGGTGTTTTTCAAGGCTATTATTCACTGTGGAGTTTTGAAGGTCAGGTCATCCACCCCAGGCTAAACAAAAATGCATGTTTTTCTCCTGATTACTACCTAAAAGAACACAAAGCCTGAAATTTCCTAAGTTCTTGTAACCTTCAACCCCTGGATGGCACCTGGGAAGTAAAAAAAGCAACAATACTTGTTGGAACTTGGGTGTTTATTTTGGAGGCTGGATGATGTAATGATCAAGAGGGCAGGGTCTGGAGGCAGATAACTGGATTTGAATCCTAGCCTTGCCATGGGATAATTGTATGACCTTGGACAAGTTACCTAGCCTTCTAGAAAATAGAAATGATAGCATTATCTATCTCGTATTATTGCTGTGGGACTGAAAGGTAATACATGGAAAGTGCTTAGTACACTGCCTAGCAATAATAAGGTCTCAATACATGTTAGCTATTATTATTTCACTGGTCAATTTTTTTAGAAGTGCACCACCAGGTCCTTCTTCCTAGCCTGTCTTAGTCTGGAAGCTCCACTGAAACCTGTCCACCATGGGTGACCCTGCAAGTATTTGAAATACCAGTGGCATAGCTTCTAGCATCACAGCAACATGCAAGCTACCACAGTATGACAAACCAACAAACGAGTTTTATTGACTATGCAAAGGTATTTGACTGTGTGGATCATAACAAATGATGGATAACACTGTGAAGAATGAAAATTTCGGAACATTTAATTCTGCTCAAGACCGAGAGGCAATTGTTCGAAGAGAACAAGGGGATACTGCACGGTTTAAAATCAGGAAAGATGTACATCAGAGTTGTATCCTTTCACCATACTTATTCAATCAGTATGCTGAGCAAATAATTCGAGAAGCTGGACTATACGAGAAAGAACACGGCACCAGAATTGGAGGAAGACTCATTAACAACGTGCAATATGCGGATGACACAACCTTGCTCGCTGAAGTGACGAGGACTTGAAGCACTTACTGATGAAGATCAAAGACCACAGCCTTCAGTATGGATTACACCTCAACACAAAAAAGCAAAAATCCACATTCCCATCAGCAATATATGGGAAATCCAGCTTCTCCACATTCTTGCTAGTATTTGGTATTGTCACTATTTTTTATTTTAACTGTTCTAATAGATTCAGAGTAACCTAATAGACCTAATGGTTAGCTAACTAAAAGTTTGGCAGTTCAAATCCACCCAGAGGCACCTTGGAAGAAAGGCCTGGTAATCTACTTCCAAAAGATCACAACGATTGAAAATCAACTGGGATTCTTTTTTTTTTTTTTTTTTTTGGTCTGTTTGTTTTTTGACACAGCATCTTGCACAGGGCAAAAGTTTTAATCCTGATGAATTTCAGTTTATTGTTTTTTTTTTCCTTTTATGGATCATGGTTATGGATCAGCCTAAGATCCTGATGATTTTCTCGTATGTTTTCTTCTAAATGTTTTGTAGTTCTATCCCTTGTATTTAAATCTATAATCTATTTTGAATTAATTTTCATATAAGATGTGAGGGTTAGGTCAAGTTTCTTTCTTTTTTTTTACCTAGATGTGATATCCAATTGTTCCAGCACCATTTGTTGAAGAGACTGTCCTTCCTCCATTAATTGCTTTTATACCCTTGTCAAAAAATCAGTTGGGCATTTCATTTGGGGCTATTTCTGTGTTCTCTATTGTATCCCATTTGTTTATTTGTCTGTCTTTATGTCAATTTCACACACTTTTAATAACTGTAGATTTATTGTAAATGTTGAAAACAGGTAATAGGAATCTTCTAAATTTGTCTTTCTTTTTCATGGTAGTTTTGGCTTTTATCGGTCATTTGAATTCCGTATACATTTTAAAATTAACTCGACAAATTCTACCAAAAAAGAAAAAAAAGCTTGCTGGGATTTTGATTAAATTTGCAACGAATCTTAGATTAGTTTTGGAAGAATTTGAGTCTTCTGAACTGTAAACATAATATATTTCTTTCACTTATTAGGCCTTCTTTAAATTTTCTCAGCAATATTGTATAGTTTTCAGTGGAGTCATATATGTCTTATTAAATTTATTCCTAAGTGTTATTTTTTTGTCTTGATACTATTATAAGTGGACCTGTTTTAAAGTTATTCTCCAGTAGTTTACTGTAAGTCTTGAGAAACACAAATGACTTTTTAATGTTGACCTTGTATCTTGTGACCTTACTAACTTCACTAAGTAGTTATTTTATTGACTTCTTAGAGTTTTATACATAAATAACTATATTGCCTACAATAACAATTATTTTACCTTTTTCTTCTCAATTTTTATGGCTTTTATTTTTTTCCTGCTTCACTGCAGTAGCTAGGACCTCTAACACAATGTTGAATAGAAGTGGTGATAGCAGACATTTCTATTTACTGTTTCAGTCAGCATCATGATTGCATCTTCAACCTGACTCCCAGTCTCCTTCCTTCCTGTTACTGGAGTATTGCCCTAGGTAGAAATTTCCATCCTTTGACATCACTTTCAATACTCTCATTCTGATTTGGCTTAACTCCATCCCTCACAACAACATGAACATTTGCATCCCCCTTCCCTATCACCAAGCTCTTCCACGATACTTTATGGAACCTCTGTCCTAATGTAAACAAACACACTCTTTGTCCTTTCTCCTCAATATTAGCTTGTCTCTGAAGACACTTTTTCCCTTGTAATCTATTCTGATGGTCTCTACTCATCTTATAATCCATTACTTTATGAGGTAGGCATCTTCTTTATTCTCAAGTTCCAATCATAAACCTAGTTCCTCGGTCATCTCCCAGGATCTGCTTACCTCTGAAATCAAGGCCATCCTTGTATACCATCTTTGTCCATCTTTGTTGATGGCCATGTGTCTTAGCTTTTTTATAAGTTATACCTGGCTCACATTTTGTTCTTATTCATGTATTTAACAATTATGCTGAATTAATAGGTACGTGAAACCCTGCATCAGGCACTGGGGATATAAAGATGAATAAGATGTTATTCAAGTTCTAGAGGAATCAGCAGTCTAGTGAAAGGCAAACACATAATAATAAAAAAAACAGTATTGAGGGCTATCAAGGAGATAAGTACTGGTGAAGTGAAAGCTCACACCCTACAGGGACCTCAATGTCCACAATGTCAACCTTTCCAAGCCCTGTATCTCACATATCCTTGATCACCTCAACTTTTCTACTTTCTCTACCCAGAAACAGACCCCCACCTTGGATCTGGTTAACCATAATTTAGAATCACTCATCTCTAAGATCTTAAACTCTAAATGCCTCTCTTTGATAATAATCTCCAATCCTTCACTTCTACTAAATCTGCTCTCTGTCCCCATTTTTCTTCAATTCCTAAAGCAATCTGCATCCTCACTACTCATCAATCCATTTTAGACCTTTTTACAACCTCTATCTCGTGCCACTAATTCTATTAGCCCATCTTCTCCAGCAATGCTTACCTTAAGAATTCTAACCTAGGTCTTCAAAACATTCATACTCATGTTTCCTCTTCCCAAGGTATTAACCATTAGTGGAGACACTAAACAAAATATTCAATTAGTTCCATTATAATTTATATATCCAATCTCAACTGGCTACTTTTGCTACTCAACAGTTCTTAGATTCAGTGATCCCCAATCATATTCCCTACAAAACCAATTCTACATCATTCTTTTCTTCAAATCCTGAACCCTACTCCTACCATCTGGACTCAGCTGAAGTCATCTGATGGCTCTTTCACCTTCCCCCAGTCCTCCTCAAAATATCTATACATTTTCATCCATCTTTTCCTCTTCTCTTCCAAGCTCAGAGAATAGATTCCTTCTCCAAAGCTACTGTGTCCTTGATCTTATTCATTCCATCCTCTGTGAGCATCCATACTTAACAGTTGTCATTTGAGTGTTCCCTTTTCCCTCTCCACTGGATCTTCCCCCTGCCCTTATAAGCAAGCTCAAATCTCTCTTCGGATCCTAAAGGAACATTCCCTTGAACATACTACCCCTCAAGCCACCACCTGATCTCTCTCCTCTCCTTCACTGCCAACTTCTTGAATGAAACCTATACTCACTGATGTCCACTTCCTGATCACCCAGTCATATCTTAAACCTGTGTTTCCAGCCCTGTGGCTCTTCTAAAAGTGCTTTCCCACAGATCACCAAGGAAAATGCAGAAAGCTGAAGGAGTCATTTGAAATCAAAGTTAAAGAACAGACTGAGCCCTTTTTAGTGAAATTCTCACAAGACTTAAACACCACCCAATTCTCACGGTGGTGTGTTGTTGATTTAAAAAGAAAAAAAAAAAGTTTCTTAATTGTTTTTCTGAAAGAGGAAGAAACTTCAGGATGTAAATTACAAATCATGTGGGTTCTTTTTCCTCTACCCTACAATACTCTAATTTTTAGAGCATAATGACAATATGTAGTGTTTCACAAAACCATCTTGATTTATAATAAATAACACTTTTTCCATTTGCATGAAATAAATCATACTGGGTCTATGGTTCATACAATCCTATTTTATTTACAAAAGTAATTTCCAGGAATAGCAATGAACTAATTTAGCTAGTTCTTCTATTATTCTGAAGGCAGGAAAGATAAGGAATAAAAATTTGGAGGAAGTAAATCTAGAATGAAGATAAAATAGTCTATCATCTCTAGACCTTGCATGAGTTTCTGGAGGTTTCCAAGTGTGGCTGCTTCTGTCTTAGCCTTTACGGTGACTCACTTTTACTGTGACTCTGTTGATTATTCTTGCTGTGCAAACAGAATAATCACTTCTGCCTTGACGTAGCTGTACTAGTGTCATCAATTAACCCCACGCCTTCCAGTTGCACAACATGGCATGCTTTATAATTAGTATAATGACATTCAATCATAGTATAAGAATCAACTGAGCCTTCAGAAAACTGAAGGTGTGGCATCTGTGTCCGGTATCCCCAGGTTTCAAACAACCAAGGACATTTCCATTTCTGCCTTTTGCTTTACACCTCACGCTATGCAGGATGGTATCTGAGAGTACCCTCAGAGTAAGGGTCTTTCTGTTATTTTAAACAAATAAAAAAGTGTTGACGTTTGATTATTTTCGAAGAATGGTAAAAGTAAAGTATGATTTGGGGAGTGTTAAAACTCCTAATTCTTGGTTCATAGATTTTAATGCTTAGAGTGTTCCTTTTATGGGCATATTCTGAAGTAGAAGGAGCTTATTACAATGACTATTTGCCACCACATAGTAAAGGCAGAAAAGGGGCTGAACGCTGTTTGCAAATAAGTAGGAAACAGTAGAATCAGACAGCCAAGTTGCATGGAGGTTATCCTCTCTATTGCAAAACCATGAAGGTAGCAAAGTAGAGAGCCAGGGATATCTTTTAGTTTTAATGATCTAAGAATATAAAATTGGGAAATTCTCTTTACTCTTACATTTCATCAAATGTATATTCAGTTAAGAACCTTAACTCTGTTAACTGTAGAATAATAATACACCTTCCTACGGCTATCTCCGGACAAATGAAATAAGAAGCCTAGGGTAAAACTTCTCTACGTCATAATTAAGGCCGGAATATATCTTGTTCTTTGTCCAACACTGCTTACTTATACAATGTCATTCACACACTAAGGGAATTCTAGTTACCATGAGAAAAAAACCACAGGGACACTATAGAAATTTCCCACAATTATTTGTTCCGAAGTAAATACGTTTCCTTTGATTTTGACAAAACCATAAAACACAGAAGTGTATTGTGAGGCTCTGTTTAGCTGTGTATTTACCAATACCCTGGAGGCTTTACTCTTTGAAACGCAACTAGATTACATCATGCTGTTTCACCTCTCATCAGTTGGCATGCATGTGTGTTATACCTAACAATCAAACAGGAGCAATGAGAAACAATGAACTAATGCATGAATCAGGATTCTGTTTTATACTCCGTTTGTAAAGCATTATCGTGACTTAGCTTAAATAAAGCTATATGCCTTGATTACAAGTTTCAAAGCATGAAAGTGCTGCCCAAGCCTGGGTCCTTGATATAACATACAAAACATAGAATGTTCATACCATCTTCGCTGAAGGACCCCTATAAGCTTTAATTAATGTGTACCATGTGAACAAACAACAGCCTATAAAGAAGATTGTCATTCCTGATTTTAATCACTGCTCTTCTCTGCTGTAAAAACAATAGCTGCCTTCACTGAACTTTGTCTTCTCTTCCAATCAAAAAGGCCTGCAAATGTTTGAGCCCCTGTATCTGTACCTTCCAGAATCAGATTCACTTCAAGGAAGTACTTTGTTTTAATTTTAGATGGTAAACGTTCTTCTCTCTCCATCTGCATTAGAGCATGGTGAAGTGGGATTATAAAATAGCAATAAATGGACACAAACCACACGCGCAAAAAAGTCTCACTACTTTATAATTTCTCCTTGTGGTTACCTTTATTCATTCATTCATTCAGTAAACATTGAGCATCTAAAATGTTCCAGGCACTAACCTTCCAAAAAATAATACAGAAGAGCCTCACAATTCTATGACTTCCTTATACTGGGTCTTTCGCATCCATTGCAATGACCACACCTTAGCTTTGTCACCACCTGGAAATGGGCCACTCTGAACTCATAAACGCAAAGCACATCTTCCTATCCTTTCCTGCTTCCTTATTCTTCCTAAATCTGTTCTTCGATATCACTGACACCTTTAGTTTCTCATCACTAGGATGTCTCCAACACATATAGATCCTACTAGCTTACCTAGAACCCACAGTTAATCACTCTAGCCAGTACCTTCTTTCTGGCACCCCCTTGTCCTTTCATTGCCTTCAGATGACCATCCCCATCTCAGAACAATCCAACCAAACCCATGGAAGCTACAGTGGAAAGGCATGACCTCAGGCAAAGTCCCGGCCTGTGGAGTCAGTCCACAGTTTGCATCTGCTTCTTCCACTTGCCAGCTCCATGACTTCATTACACTATTAACCTCATGAGCCTCAATTTCCCCATCTGTATGATGAAAATTATGATACCTACATCACAGGCTTGTTCTGAGGATTAGAGAATGGAAATTTTAAACATATAACAGATTCTGGCATGCAGTAGGCATGAGTAAATGATAACTAGTGTTACATTTTCTGTTTCTAGTTCAGGACTGCTAAGCACTTCTGGAGAAAATTGTATATTCATGTCTCTGAGCTCCATCATAAATTTATGACCTCCAATCTCAGCTGAGCTCTCACGGGTTTCTCATCTACTCCATTTCCGTTGTCTACGCCAGCTGTTCTGAACCTTTACCACTTTCCTCAAGGGTCCTACCAGCTCCCTTCTCCCTAGCTCTCAGCCAGGGGCAGATTATCCAATAGGCAAGGTAAACACAGTGCTTACCTTGCCTACCAGATCATCTGAAGCGAACAATTCCACATTTTTTCACCACATTAAAGATTCTGCTTCTAGGTATGGCTAGCATCTGTCTCTCTCCCAACCCCACAGCACCTTCCTATAGAATCAAAGCCTCTTTTCAAATTTACAATCCTTGACAGGGGCGGGTGACCCAGTAAGCAATGTAAGCACAGACTTACTTGTGCTGTCTTACTAATCTGCAGTGACCAATTTCACATGTGTTTTACCACATCTTTGATGTGAAATTGTCCACTACAAACGATCTGGTAAGCAAGGTAAGCACCACGCTTACCTTGCCTATTGGATAATCTGCCCCTGCAGCACGTGGCTTCACCTCCCCCTTCACTGAAGTAACACGTGCCGGTGAGCAGGTACAACTTCCTCTTCTGTCCCGACTTCTCAGTCAGCTCTATCTTCACACCTCCTTTTCCCCTTCATCATATCTCAAAAAAAGAGGTATCCCTGCTCACTTAACCATTAACTTAATGACTCAGAAAGTATTTATTGAGTGCCTACTGTATGTCAGGCCCTGTACTGGGTGCCAATCTACCCTCAAACAGCTCTAGTCTAATGGAGGAGACAGACCAGTAAACAAGCAAGAACCAAACAATGGAATTCATGCTATGATAGATGTAAAGACAGGTATTAGCCAACACTTGCAAGGTCAGCCAGGACAGCTGCCTCTAAGAGGTTGCACCTGAGCTGAAAATGGAAGCCCAAATAGTAAGCAGGTGTGGGGAAGAGAAGCCCTTATGGTGCAGTGGTTATAGAGCTCAGCTGCTAACCAAAAGGTCAGCGGTTCAAATCCACCAGCTGCTTTTTGGAAACCCCACGGGACAGTTCTACTCTGTCCTGTAGGGTCTCTGTGAGTCAGAATTGACTCGACAGCAACGGATTTGGGTTTTGGGTGTGGGGAAGAAGGGGCTTTCAGGCAAAGAAAGTGGGGGGTGCAAAATCATGGAGACATGGAAGAGCTGGTGCTGGGCCTAGGTTTCATTATAGATATAGATATAAGATATATAGATATATATAGATATAAGAAATCTGGAGCTGCCTATTCACCTGGAGCAACAGAGGAAGAAGGAGAGTCAGGAATAGGAGGAGGAAATGGAATGTGTGGCTAATTGCCTCCATGAACAACTGCCTCCTTTGTCATGATACCAGAAGAACTGAATGGTGCCCAGCTACCATTACTGAACATTTTGATCAAATATTCTATAGAAGAATCCTGGTCAAAAGAAGAAAAATGCAAAACAGAATTTCAAATTCTTAAGAAGTCCAGACTTTCTGGAACAATGGAGGCTGGATGAACCCCCAAAACTAATGCCCTGAGATAATCTTTAAACCTTAAACCAAAAACATCCCCTGAAGTCTTCGTAAAACCAAACAATAGTTTAGCTTAACTAGGGAAGAATGTCTGCCTTGAGCATTATGCTCTTTTAAGAACTATCTATATGGGATCAAACTGACAACAGCAACTCGAAAGATTAGATAGGAAGCTTAGAGGGTAGTGAATTTATGTTAACAGAGGAGGAACAACTGGGAAAAGCGGGTGAGAATAGTTGCACAACTCAAAAAACGTAAACAATGTTACTGAATTATACATGTAGAAATTGTTGAATTCATGTCTATTCTTCTATGTATATTCTCAAGAACAACAACAAAAATAAACTATGAAAAAAAGGAAAAGAAAGAAATCTGAAGCTGCACAGCTGTTAGTTAGAGGAGCTGGGCTGGGAGCTCAGTTTCTGGCATCAAGGGTGAGTGGGCATGAGGAAGCCAGACAGATCATCCTGTCTTGCTCCAAAGAATATCCAAAGAATCTAATGTTATAGAAGATAATCAGGAAAACCCTTAATGGGGGTGGGTGACACCCTGGTGCTGGACGTGGAATGGCTTTTCCTACACATGACACAGATGATACTAATCAATTATAACCATGGTCCTTAAGAAAGGTGGACCAAAGTCCCTGTACCCTTTTCTGTCTGCACTAAGGAAATTGTAGTTAGAGCCATTTTTATTTAGAAATTCTGTTTGATTTCTTTTTTGCTATGTGTACATTCATAAATAGATTAGAGAGGAACTTGTCCCTTTGTATCCCAAATAAGGTAAAAGGAAGATATAAATAGCTTTCACAATGTGGCCTCACAGTTTCTTCTTTGGAGAGAGCATAAAAGGGTTGGAAAACTTCACCCTTTACTAGAACAACATCCCAGCCAAGCTCAATGACTTTGCTACTGGCCATAGCAACCCTGTGCCATTCAACTCCAAGTCCAAAGAGACCAGTGCTACTCTAAGGTCTAGGAGCTTCCAGATAACTGAAGATTCTCATTTTCATGCAGAGGACTCAATGCAGGGTGGCTCATATTTGAATGTTGTTTAGACATCATTTTTTAAAGGAATAAAATGCATATGAAATCATTTGACTGGTTTCTCTCCTTGATGCGTGGAATTTTGTCTCATTACACTTAAAAGGGTTGAAGTCACTCACTCTCTTGGTGATTGCCTTATGGCTTTAATAGTATCTATATTCCAATGACTACCAAATCTATATCTTCAAATAAGACCTTTCTCCTGAGCTCCCTGGATTACTGTAAAAGTCTCCTAACTGCTGTCTGTCCTTCTGCACTAGCCCTACCAACACACCGGCTGGGTGACCCCATTACAATGTAAGTCAGAGCACACCTATTCTCTATTGGACTCTCCCCACTGAGTCTTTTCTTCACTCAGTGTCAACACTAAAGACCTTACATTAGCATCCAGGCCCAACAGGATCAGGCTTTGTGGTGGGAGCCTCTAAGATGCCACCCAATGATCCCCACCTTCTGGTGGCCATGACCTTGTGTAATAACCTCCCCTTATTGACTTGCTTATAGTAGAATACAGCAGAAGTGATAGGATGTAACTCTGAGATTAGGTTAAAAAAGATGATGGGTTCCATCTTGGGTTAATCTATGGTTTGCATCTGCTTCTACTACTTTTCCAGCTGTGTGACTTCACTAAGTATTAACCTCAGGAGACTACATACATACCTACATCACAGGCTTGTCATGAGGATTAGAGAACAGAAATTTTAAGCGTATAACATAGATCCTGATGTGTAGTAGCCACAAATAAGTGATAACTAGCATTATACTTGGAGTCCCTGCGTGGCACAAGTGGTTAAGTGCTCGGCTACTAACTGAAAGGTTGGTGGTTCGAATCCACCCAGAGGCATCTCAAAAGACAGTCCTCACGATCTATTTCCAAAAGATCACAGCCACTGAAAACCCTATGGAGTACAATTCTACTACGAAACACATAGGGTCGCCATGAGTCAGAATAGACTTATTGGCAATTGATTTGCTTCTCTGAGGGAAACAATTTGCCATGTTGTGAGCTGCTCTACGGAGAAGCCTGTGTGGCAAAGAACTGAGACCAGTGAGGGCCTGAATCCTATAAACAAGACATGTGAATGAGCTTGGAAGCAGATCCTCCTCCAGTTAAGCCTTGAGATGAATGCAGCCCCAGCCAACACCTTAACTGAAGTCTTATAAAGGGCTCTGAGCCAGAGATACTCAGCTAATCTGTGCTTGGATTCCTGACTCACAGAAACTATGAGAAAATAAATATTTGTTGTTTTAAGCCCCTAAGTTTTGAGGTGATTTGTTGTGCAGCAACTGATAACTAATACAGGCCCCATTTACCTCTCTGCCCTAACTACTTCCCCTCCTCACTCCTTCCAGCCACAGTGGCATCCTTACCGTTCCTTAAACATGCCATGCGCAGTCCCGCTTTAGAGTCTTTGCACTGACTGTTCCCGCTACCCAGAACACTCTTCCTCCATGGCTAACTTCCTCACCTCCTTCAAGTCTGTGAATCAAATGTTACCTTTTCAATGATGTCCTCTCTGACCGCCATACAAGAACACTAAAAATTAGCTGTTATGACCTATCCCCAACTTTTGGGAGGAGGAAGTGGTTTTCAGAGAAGTTAAACACTTACCCAAGCCCACACCACTAGTAAATAAGTGGAAAAACTAGAATTGGAACCCAGGTTACCATGAGTCCAATACACAGTATTCTTTCAGTCTACCATGTTCTCTGGAGTGTCTACAGGTTCACACACTAGGCTATGAGCTGTGATGGCTGCGAAGGTGAATGCCACAGAGTCCTACCTTCAAATTATTATCTAAGTAGAACCCATTTAATGTGCTTAGTTAAAAAAAAAACTACACTTAAAGCACAGCAATAAAAAGAAAAGAAAAAAAACTAGCATTTTTTTCTTGTTAGTAAAAATTAAGCCACGAATCTGTGATTCAGAAGAAAAATGTCCTTATCCAGGTGCACATTTATACATTAGCATTTAGGGCAAATTGCCCAGAAATCCAATACCAATTTACCCCCAGGATCTCAGCCTATAGTTACTGTTGGAATTTTTGGCAAGTAGATTTCCCTGAAGGTAATAGTCAAATTAAGGAGACTTCTTAAAGAAAAGGTGTTAGAGTCTTAGGCAACAGTTCAAAGCTCGGTGTTCAAAGGTGGGGAGGGGTACCCAACCAGCCAGTAGGCCAATGGTAAATAAGGTGAGAGAGTGTCTGCTTCCTTCCCTAAACCCTGCTTAATGAATTCAATGGTGAAGTTTGATGTGCACTGGTGGCAATCTTTACTTTGCACTCAGAATTACAGTGGACTATATTTTAACCTCTAACTCCATGATTATTATAACAGATTGGGAGGTGAACACTTCTAAGATAAAACTTGAATTCTCTGCAAGTATGAGATACAATTGTGAGCCTGGCTGTCAGATTAGCAGTTCCCACACCCCTGCCACACTGTCAGGGCAGAGCTCAAATTGATTGAGTTCTGCTCCCACTGATAGGAGAGTACTCTTAGATCAACCAGAGAAATAATATTAATAGTAACAACAATTGTTAGTAGTTGCTGCCAAGTCAGCTCTGAATCCTGGAGATTTTCTGTATAACAGGACAAAACGTTGCCTGGTCCTATACCATCTTCATGATTGTTGGTATGCAACAACAATAGCTAACTTTACTGATCATTTACTATATGACACAGACTATCTTATGGGTTTTACAATTCACTTTACTCTCACAACAACCCTATTAGCTTTTATTCCTATCATATAGGTGAGAAAACTGAGGCTCAAAGAGATTAACTGATTTTCCCAAGATTATATAGCTAGTAACTGGCAGATCCGGGATTTGAATCCACATAGACTGGCCCCTGAGCCTGCATTATTAACCACTGCCATTCACAAGGCTGCATATGGCCACATCTGGGCTCTATAGGAAAGTTCCTTTATCTATCATTGGATCATCTTACTTGGGCTGAGTGCCATAGAACTGACTCCTACAAAGCAGTCTCTTTTGCAGACTCAAAAAGGATCTAGAAGAAGGAATGGCAAGGAAATTTCAAATTAAGGTGGGATGGAGTGACAATCAGAGGGAGGACAATATTAGGGGCTAGTTACAACTGAATGGGCAGGTCAGTACTCATCCCCAACACACAGTCTATGGCAACTAGATTATGCCATGCCCCACCACCTGGTAAATCTGCTTACTTGCCTGATCAGAAATGATTTAAGAGCCAGGTACGGTTTAGTCTGCAAGTGGAAGGCATCAGGGACTGGAAACTAGAAGAAGCAGAAAGGAAACAATTTACAGATCCATGTCGAATTTCACTTTGGGTTAAAATCCAGTAATACTTTCCCAATTTGACTTAAATGCCTACTGTCAAGGTATCTGATCTACCTTAATGTCCCCTTCAATGCTTATCATAGTGCACTGCATAAAACAAATACTCAACATATGTTTGTGGATTGATGTCAAGTGTAAGACAGATAGAATAACAGCCCTTTATGTTCTCCCTATCTCCCCAGCAATCCTCTTAGAAATCCTGATTCTTCTATTTTGGCAGTAAGACTCTCCCTGTCTTAGTTGTCTAGAGCTGCCATAATAGAAATACCACAAGTGGATGGTTTTAACGAAGAGAAGTTTATTTCCTCACAGTCAAAGTAGGCTAAAAGTCCAAATTCAGGGTGTCAGCTCCAGGGGAAGGCTTTTTCTCTCTGTCGGCCTTCTCTTCAGTGTTCCCCCGGACTAGGAGCTTCTAGGCACAGGGACCCCAGTCCAAAGGACGCGCTCTGCTCCCGGCACTGCTTTCTTGATGGTATGAGGTCCCCCTGTCTCACTGCTCACTTCCCTTTTATATCTCAAGAGATTGCCTCAGGACACAATCCAGTCTTATAGATCAGGTCCTGCCTTACTAACACAACTGCCACCCATCCTCCCTCATTAACATCATAGATGCAGGTTTACAACATACAGGAAAATCACACAGTACCAGGAATCATGGCCCAGCCAAACTGATATACACATTTTTGGGGGGACATAATTCAATCCATGACACTCCCTAACAGAGCAGGCCTGCTCTAGAAAGCCTGAAGATATACTTACAACCACGAGCTGGCTAGATATGTTCCAGCTGGCCCAGATGAGCTTGACCAAGATACAGGGTGTGGCAGGCCAAGGAGGCAGCAGTTCTGCATAAGATAACCACCGTGGCTTTTTTTTTTTTCATAGACCCACAAAAGAGTGTCTCACACACTGACTAAGATTCCTCTTCAGCAAAATGGGACTGAGCAGAAACCTAGGGAAGAACTTCAGATAATGGCTTTCCTGGCTGGCTTTTTAATTTTACATGGCTGTGAAAGACCTGAGGTTTTAGCTTATTTGCATCTTCCCACATTCAAGGTTTTCAGTTAAAGATCTCTCTGGCTGTTAGGGGAAAATACTGGCATCAGAAAGAGGAGATGGGCCACCTTTTATTTCCATCAACCTCAGAGGCACTGTTTTCTGCCCAACTGCCCACCCCAAATGAAAGGATTCTCTTTCTTATGGTTTTGATCTGGTTCCCTGGCAAGATGGATGTGATTTTTCTCAGCACTTCCTTCCTCCTGCCAAGGCACTGACTGTTTGTTTTGACACATGGTTTCATTTCTATAATCCTTTAGCCTTTGGGAGGCTGTGTACCAGGGCCAATGGCAGGTCTGTTGGGGCTCCATTTGGAACAGCTGAGAATTTAGGAGGTCACTTCCTCATGGGACACATATCTAGAGAAAGACATAAGCTCCATGAAGCTAGGGTCTCTATCGGTCTCATACTTCCCCATGTTTCTGGCACCGACCACAATGCCTGGCACTTAACGGGCGTTCAATAAATTCGGGTGCTCAATAAACATCTTTTAAGTGAAGATCTGAATAAACTTACTTTTGTACAGAATCCATAGTAGAACATGGGATTATCTGGAGGAAATTTTATCCCATCTGTATTCTTGGTAGTTAACAGTATAGATTATAACATATTTTTTGAAAATATTCCATGGGATGCTAGACCCAAAAGGTGCTCAGCAAAAAATTGATTTAATTATCAAGTATGTTTGGTAAATACTGCATCCCAGAGCTCCCATTCAAGAGTCCCCATGAACAGTGGCCTGATAAAGAAGGATTTCCATTTTTCTGTTAAAAAAAAAAAAAAAAAAAAGTATGTTTTACTTTAACCCAGAATTTCTTAAACTTTTTGACCATGGAATCTTCCCCGTATACCTATTATTATTCCATGGAACTAGTACTCCTCTGAACTCACCATGGAATTATATCTGGAAACCCTGAGCTATATCATGATTAGCCCCCTATTCCTGCCAATAATCCTGAGAGTGAATGTTCTAGACTGATGAATTTCCAAATCATTCTTCATGTAAAGAGGGATAACAAGCTCTCTTCTGCCTTTCTATGAAGAGAAGATATCACTCTTCTCTCCCAGAAGGAGAGGAGTTGGCTAAGGGCAACGCTTTACCATCTCACAAATCTTGCGCATTACCTGGTAATGAGCTCAAAGGAGGCTTAGGGACCTGGTGGGAACAGGAGTCAGACCACTGTTTATGAACATTGGCTTCTTGCAGCTGCCCGTGATGGTGAGTTTTCCATGTAAACTTGGCTAGGCAATAGTACCCAGTTACTCAATTAAATACTAATCTAGCTGTTGCTGCAAAGATATTTTGTACATGTGGTTAACATCTAAGATCAGTTGACTTTTTTAGTAGAGGGGACTATCCCCAATAATCTGGGTAGGTCTCATCCAGTCAGTTGAAAGGCCTTAAGAGCAAAACTGATGATTCCCTGAGAAGAAATTCTGTCTATGGACTGTAACTTTAGCTCCTTCCCAAGAGTCTCCAGCCTGCTTACAGATTTCAGATTCGCCAGCTCCAATTACCTAAGCCAATTCCTTGAATAATTCTTTTGATAGAAATAGCTATAGGTGCATCTAGATACAAATGTTGCTGTTGGTTGCCTTCAGGTTGGCTACAACTCATGGCAACCTTAAGCATAATGAGACAAGACATTGCTGGGTCCTGCACCATTTCCATGATCTTTGATAGGTTTGAGCCCAGTGCTGCAGCTATCATTTCAATGCATCGCATTCAGGGTTTCCCTCATTTTCACTGACCCTCTACTTTACCAAATATGGTGTCCTTTTCTAGCAAACGGCTTGCCTGATGACATATTCAGAGTAAGTGAGCTAAAGTCTCTCTACCCTTGCTTCTAAGGAACATTTCTTCTAAGATGATTTGCTCATTCTTCTGGCTTAGATATAGATGATAGAGATAGAGATACATATCCTACTGCTTCTGTTTCTATGGTGGAGCCCTGACGGATACATCACCCATTGTAATTTTCCTTGTCGGGCTGGGCATGATTTGTGCTAACACACTTTCCAAGCCGAGTAAGGAGACAGCAGGGAAGGTGATAGCATCTTCTCCTCAGGCTGGGTAAAGGGTTAGCCTCAAAGCTGTGAGGAAGAGCAGAATCTGTAGCAACAAGACAGTTGGGAAAAGGAAGCAAGAAGGACCTCTGTCGTCCACCCTAGGGGAGCACATTTCCTGATGCAGTTTGTGTCTCTCCCACTGCTGATGGCCAGTGGTAGGGCCAGAGTTGAATTGTTTAATATTGACGTATTTCCAGGCCTAGGCACAACCAGGTGAATTAATTTCTAGGAAAGAAGGCTTATCTTCAAATTTAATTATTTTTTCACAATTTAACAGTATCTTAGGGCATTTATTTTGCATTTAAAATTAAGAGCACAGATATGTCTATATTATGGAAATAGACTAGAGTTCTCATTTTTGATAAGGAATGTGAAAACCCAACCCACTCACAAGCATGGATGTGAGAAAGAGATGGGACATGTTTGTGCACTGAAGGACTTGTATGTTCATAATATATGTTTAAAACCTTAAAATGTGCACATTCAGCAATGCCATGTCTAAGAATTTGTCCTGAGGATGTGTGTAAAGTTTTAAGAGAATTCATCTTGATTTTTAAAAATATGAAGCAACTTAAATGTCTACCAGTAAGAGGTTAATAAACTATGGGTCATCGATATACAATGGATGATGAGTGGCACCTTTACACCTTCTAGCCAGGCTGTACTTCACCGCTTGGGAGGAAATTCCCCAGACCTCGTAGCAACACCAGTGGGATCCCTGGGAGCTTTTGTTTTCTTTTTTTCTTCCTCTTCTCCTTTTTTATTTTTCTCAATTTCATATTCTCTCATCTCTCCACACGAAAGGCAAGCTCCCCTAGCACTCTTTTTTGTTTGTTTGTATGTTTTTGGCTCCTCTTCCTCTCTCCTCTCTCCCATACCCATCTTACCTCCACACATCACAATCTCCCCCCTCCATCCTGCCTACCTGCACTGTGCACTTAACATCACACCACCAAGCAGCACAGGCACGGCCTACCAGAACCTTCCCTGCACTGATTACTGGCCCGCCCTGGTGGCCATAATAAGTGTCACAAACAACCCATCCCAGCAACTCCTCTTCAACTAGACCTAACCTACTGTACCATACCTGAGTGACTGACCCTGCCAACTGGAGAAGGAGGTGAAAAGTATCGTGCCCACAGGCAAGCAAACAACAAAGAACACACAGCCTGCCTGCTCTGACATAGCCAAATAAAACAAACAAACAGGACAAAACAAACAAATCAACAATCAATAAATGAGAAAAATAACTACTGAATGCCCCGAAGACAGCAGACAATATCAAAACATTTACAAAAACAGGATGGTTCCAGTAGGCATCCAAAATAAAACACCAGATGACTTTCCAGTAGAAGATAAGGCACTAGAACTACCTGATAGGGAATTCAAATCTCTAATACTCAGAATTATCCAAGAGTTGAAGCAAAAAGCAGACAAAAAGGAGGAAAACATGGACAAATTCATGGAAAACACAGACAAAAAAATGGAAAAATTCAGGAAAATAATGTAGAAACAAAATGCCAAAATAAATTCACAACTAGAAATCATACAAAAACAACAATCAGAAATCCAAAAGATAAGCAACAAGATTTCAGAAATGGACAGTGCCATAGAAGGGTTCAGGAGCAGATTTGAAATGGTGGAAGACAGGATCAGCGAAATTGAAGACAAACACTTCGCTACAACTCTGTTTGGGGAAAAATCAGAACAAAGAACAAAGAACAATGAAGAAACCCTGAGAATTATGCAGGATACAATCAAAAGCAAAAATTTTCGAGCGATTGGAGTTCCAGACCAGGGGGAGAAAACAGAAAACACAGACAGGATCATTGAAGAACTGCTGACAGAAAACTTCCTCAATATCATGAAAGACGAAAAGCTGGCCACCCAAGAAGCTCAACCAACCCCATATACGACAGACCCCAAAAGAAAATCACCAAGGCATATCATAATCACACTCGCCAAAACCAAAGACAAACAAAGAATCCTGAGAGCAGCTCGAGAAAAACAAAAAGTCACGTACAGAGGAGAAACAATAAGACGAAGCTCAGATTATTCAGCAGAAACCAAGCAGTCAAGAAGACAATGGGAGGACACATATAAAACCTTCAAAGAAAAAAATTGCCAGCCAAGAATAATATATCCTGCAAAAATCTTGATCAAATATGATGGTGAAATTAGGACATTTTCAGATAAACAAAAATTAAGGGAATATGTAAAAACCAAACCAAACTTACAAGAATTATTAAAGGGAGTCCTTCGATCTGAGAACAAACAACTTCAGCTCACACGCTGAATCTAAGAGCAGGATGGTACCAGCCAGACACCAACCTAGGAAATGAACTCTCAAGGACTATCCAAAACCAAAAGAAATACAACAGGGAATCAGGGCAGTTAATCTGTAAATGACAACAACATCAGAACAATAAAAGTGGGAATAAACGGTGTAGGTATAGAACCTTCTAATGGAGAGGAAGGCAAGACGATACCAAGTAATAATAGACTGCTTCAA
>NW_004444007.1:10427431-10447509 GCF_000243295.1 Trichechus manatus latirostris | reverse complement strand
CAATGCTACAGGCCCTAATACATGGCATTAACAGGATATAAACCATAACCAACAAGACACAAAACTCCAGAAAATAAGCTAGATAACTGGGATCTTCTAAAAATCAAACACCTATGCGCTTCAAAAGACTTCACCAAAAGAGTAAGAAGAGAACCCACAGACTGGGAAAAAATTTTTGGGTGTTACAAGTCGGACAAAGGTCTAATCTCCATAATCTACAAGAAAATCCAACACCTCTACAACAAAAAGACAAATAATCCTATTAAAAAATGGGCAAAGGAAATGAACAGTCAACTTCACCAAAGAAAACATTCAAGTGGCCAACAGACACATGAGGAAATGCTCGCGATTGCTAGCCATTAGAGAAATGCAAATGAAAACCACAATGAGATGCCATCTCACCCCGGCATTACTGGCACGAATCAAAAAAACTGGAAGTAACAAATGTTGGAAAGGCTGCGGGGAGATCAGAACTCTTATGCACCGCTGGTGGGAATGCATAATAATACAACCATTTTGGAAAATGGTATCGCGCTTCCTTAGAAAGCTAGAAATAGAAATACCATACAATCCAGCAATCTCACTCCTAGGAATATATCCTAGAGAAATAAGAGCCATCACATGAATAGACATATGCACACCCATGTTCATGGCGGCATTGTTCACAATAGCAAAAAGATGGAAACAACCTACACGTCCATCGACAGATGAATGGATAAAAAAACTATGGTACATACACACAATGGAGTACTATACAATGAGAAGGAACAATGATGAATCTGTGAAGCATCTCATAACATGGATGAAACTGGAGGACATTATGCTGAGTGAAATAAGTCAATCACAAAAGGACAAATACTGTATGAGACATCTATTGTAAAAACTCATGAAAAAGTTTACACACAGAAAGTAACAATCTTTGTTGGTTACGAGGGATGGGAGGGGTGGGTGGGGGAAAATACTAAACAGACAATAGATAAGTGGTATCTTTGGTGAAGGGTGAGACAGTATACAATACTGGGGAAACCAGCACAACTTTACAAGGAAAGGTCATGGAGGCTCCATAGACACATCCAAACTCCCTGAGGGACTGAATTGCTGGGCGGAGGGCTGTGGGGACCATGGTCTTGGGGAACATCTAGCTCAATTGGCATAACACAGCTTATAAAGACAATGATCTACAGCGTACTTTAGTGAGTAGCATCTGGGGTCCTAAAAGCCTGTGGGCAGCCACCTAAGATACTCCACTGGTCTCACCCCTTCAGGAGCAAGGGAGAATGAAGAGAACAGGATACAAGGAAAAGATTAGTTCAAAGGACTAATGGACCACAGATACCAAGGCCTTCACCAGACTGAGTCCAGTACAGCTGGATGGTGCCCGGCTACCACTACTGACTGCTCTGACAGGGATCACAACAGAGAGCTCTGGACAGAGCTGGAGAAGGATGTAGAACAAAATTCTAACACACAAAAAAAAGACCAGATTTACTTGCCTGACAGAGACTGGAGAAACCCCCAGAATATGGCCCCCGGACACCCTTTTAGCTCAGTGGTGAAGTCACTTCCGAGGCTCACCGTTCAGCCAGGGATTGGACAGCCCCATAAAAGAAAATGGGACTATTGAGGCACAGCATTCCAGGGACAAGGACTAGAAGGCAGAAGGGGACAGGAAAGCTGGTGATAGGGAACCCAAAGTTGAGTAAGGACAGTGTTGACATGTAGTGGGGTTCCTAACCATTGTCATAGGGTAACATGTGTACTAAGTGTTTAATGAGAAACTAGTTTGTTCTGTAAACCTTCATCTAAAGTGAGAATAGCAGCACAACTGGAAGAACATAATCGACGTCACTGAATTGTACATGTAGAAATTTTTGAAATGGTGTATCATTGGCTATGTATATTTTCACCAAAAAAAAAAGGTCCTCTAAGGCAGAGAAGGGAGAGTATTGACATGTTGTGGGGTTGTTAACCAATGTCATAAAACAACACTTATACTGACTGTTTAATGAGAAACTATTTGTTCTGTAAACCTTCATCTAGGTACAATAAAAAAAAATTTCAAATCACTTTAAAATCACTGTTTTTTTCTTCTTTACTAAATTTTCTACTAGAAACATTTAATATTTTGTAGTTAAAAAAAATAAATAAAAGGTGATGTTATTATTTTGATTGGGAACCAGACTCCTAATTTGCCTGGTCAGAGACTGGATGGATGTATGGATGTATGAATGGATGGATGCATGGATGGATAGATAGCTGCCATCAAATTGACTCTAACTCATGGCAATCTTATATACAAAGAACAAAATGTTGACCAGTCCTGTGTCATCGCCATGATTCCTGGCATGTTCAAGTCCATCACTGTGGCTACTGTGCCAATTCATCTCACTGACGGTCTCCCTCACCCTTGTTAGCCCTCTACCTCACCAAACATGATGTCCTTTTTAGCAATTGATCCCTCCCAATGACATCACCAAAGCAAGTGAGCTGGACAAAGTTCTGTTGTGATGCATAAGGTTTTCATTGGCTAAGTTTGAGAAGTAGATTTCCAGGCCTTTCTTCCTAGTCTGTCTGTCTGGAAGCTCCACTGAAACCTGTCCACCGTGGGTGGCCATGCTGGTATTTGAAATACTGGTGGTATAGCTTCCAGCATGATAGCAACATGCAAGCCACCACAGTATGACAAACTGACAGGTGGTGGGGTCAGAGACTAAAGTAGACTGATGTGCACTCCAGAAAAGTATCACCCAGGCAGCCTGAGAGGACTCCCATTATTTTCCAGCTTCTGGTGGCTCTAGGGCTTCCTTGGCTTATGGATGCATAAGTCTAATCTCTGCCTCCGTATTCACCTTCTGCTCTTCTCCCTGTGTCTCTCCTCTGTGCATCTCATCAGGACATTTGTCATTTGATTTAGGATCCTCCCAGTGTGATGGTTAAGACTGGGTGTCAACTTGGCTGGGCCATGATTGTCAGTGTTTATATGTGATCACTCCCATGATTGAAAGGGAGTTTCCTTGGGGGTCTGGCCCGCATCTGAATATAAGCAGATGTTCTGGCTTTTTGCTCACTCTGGATCCTGCGGCTGCCTCCTGTTCGTCTGACCTCCAGTTCTTGGGACTTGAGCTGTCAGGTTATCTGCTGACCTTGGATTCGACAGCCCCTGCAGCTATATGAATCAGAAGAAGCCTTATGGTCTTGCCTGCCAGTCTTGGGATTCGTCGATATTCACAGCCTGTGAGCAAGAGCCCTCCTTTCCGACCTGCCGATCTTGGGTTCGCCAGCCCCTGCGGCTACGTGAATCAGGAGAAGCGTCTATCCTGATCCATGGACTTGGGATGTTCCAGCCTCTACAACTGCATGAGCCATTTCCTTGATATAAATCTCTCTCTATATATATATTTATATGCTTTACTGGTTTTGCTTCTCTAGAGAACCCAGCCTAAAATGCGCAGATTATCTCATCTCAAGATCCTTCACTTAATTACATCTCTGAAGACCCTTTTTTCAAATAAGGTCACGTTCATGGGTTCTGGAACATGGATATATTTTTTGCAGGGCCACCATTCAACCCACTATAAACTGCATGGACTCTTAAAGATAAAAGCCCAATATATTTATTTGACAAATGAAGATCTTAACGCTCAGAGACTGCTAAAGGCAGAATCAGGATTAAAAGACAAGTTTTTACTGCCTAGTCAAATACTCGTCTATTGAGCCATGTTACCTCTGGGGCTTGGCCTCAGTTGAAAACAGTGAAGGAGCTATTGGTATAAGAACAATACATATTTTATGAAAACTATTTTCTATTCACTTTTATTACAATAGCAATACATATAAAAGAGAACTACAAAGAGTAAATCATGAAGGGTCCCCTTCTACACACCACTACTGCCCTTCAAAGAGGTGATTCCTATGGTCACTGACTTGGGGTGTGACCTTCTAAACTCCTTTCCATGTATGTCATAAACTTCTTCAGTGGTGTGCTGGAACTAGCTTGTACCAGCTCTTGAGAGCCAACTTAAATTTTTAGGAAAGTTGTGAGCCATTGTTAAAAATTAAATTATATAAACTTACAGTTAAACTATATTAAAAACAAAGGTAATAAATACTTAAAGCTCTTTACTTCCTTTTTGTTTACTACATTTTACTATTGGAAACCCTGTGGCGCAGTGGTTAAGAGATCAGCTGCTAACCAAAAGGCCAGCAGTTTGAATCCACCAGGTGCTCCTTGGAAACCCTATGAGGCAGTTCTACTCTGTCCTATAGGGCTGCTATGTGTCGGAATCAACTCATTACTTCCTTTTTGTTTACTACATTTTACTGTTATCTACATTCTTGGGGTTATTTACATCTATTGTATCTGTATGGTAGAAATATTATATAAAGGTGTGCTAATACACATTTCTTCCCAACTCCACATTCAGTGATATCATATTAGTAGAATCAATCCCAGTGGTAGTATTTACACCACAAAAATTGGCAAAGACTGCTAATCAGGGCCTTCTTTCCAACCCTCCAAGCAGCTAATTGTTAAACATTTACTACCATACCATTTCAGGGTTTTTGTTGTTGTCATTGTTTGTTTTGCATAAATAAACTATTGAATAATTTTAAAATCTGTTAAATGCATTTATTTCCCTTAGTGGAAATAGAGAAGCACTTATTGAAACATACTAAATGTCTTTGCCAGCAACCTGTTTTTAAATATTATTCTCCTAACCCTCAACAAGTTCCCTGGGTAGCGCAAATGGTTTGCGTTCAACTACTAACCTAAAGGTTGGAGGTTTGAACCCACCCAGAAGTACTGTGGAAGAAAGACCTGGTGATCTGCTTCCATAAAGATTACAGCCAAGAAAACCCTATAGAACAGTTCTACTCTGTAACACATGGGGTTGCCATGAGTCAGAATTGACTTGACGGCAACAAGTTTCGCAAAAGTCTCTCTCTCAAAACCATGTTCCCTTGACAACCTAGCGTTCTATTTTAGCTAAATCCCAATTCCTTTCAACTTTCCTCTTAGAGTATATTCTACCTCCTCACCTCAACCCACCCTACACCTTTCAAGCCTTCTTCAAAAGAAAAAGAGCATCGTTAATGGTAAAGGTGAAGTGTTCTGAAGGTCATTATTTAATAGGCAACAAGACAAGAATAGCTGGGTTTGCTTTGCCATGGTAAGGGCAGGAACCTGCTAGCTGCCACCCACCACCGCGGCCTCCTGAGCGTCAGAAGGAAAGCAGTACACTTAGTCCCTTTTGTTTACACACCAAAAGATTAACTTTCCTTAAATCTTAAATTCCTGAAGAATTTCAAAAGATTAACTTATAAATAGGAAACTTCATAGGCTGAACAGGCTGAGGGAAAAAAAGAAAAGAAAAGAAAAGAAAATCATGTCACCCTCAAGCAGTTCCATCAAGGGATGAAATTTTAAATCACATCATGTCTCACACCCATTTCTTAGCACAAAATAAATCACTTGAACAGAGTGCAAGCCAATTTTTACTTTAAAAATGTTGTGTCCTAAGGCTGTCTTCTTGAACTTCAAAAGCACACTTTGTAATTACTCTACCTATCAAAGGAAACTCAACATTTCACCTCCAATCTTCTTCAGCTTGCGTTATCACTTTTAATTGTTAATAAGCCGCATTAATTTTAAACTGATTACTCTGTTTGGGAATTCAACGTGTTTTCAACAGAATACACTGAATTATATATAAATGAACTTATTTACGTACAAGTTAAAGTTAAATTTACTCACTACCCGTTGTCAGGTTTGTTTTTGGTGATTTCTGTTATTTTGGAGACTCACAGCGTTTCATATCCCCCGTTTTCTAAAGGAATAGCTTTCTGGGAACACACAGAATTACAAAATGCCAGGGATTTTATCAGGGTTTGCGAGCCTGCCTGGGACTTGCTTTTTTCCTAACTGAAGTAGAAGGCTAAAAAATAATTTGCTAAACTCAGACCACATTACCAACGTGTATAATTCATTCCGAGTTTTTTAAACCCTTCATTTTCTTAACAAGTTTCTTCCCCAACCTGGAATTAACTAAATAAGAGCTCCTTGTTATCAACTTCCCTGCCTGCATAGGCACTGATTATGTCTATTTGACAAAAGCATTTGTTCGCAAACTGTATTTTTCTGGCTCGGCCAATTTTTTTTTCATTGCAACAAACAAAATGTCCTTGACAAAGAAACATACCATGCTTGCTTCCACTTTGGCTGTGAGCTCAGGACTCAGGATTTGAGGACAGTGCCTAACTGAATAGAAAACTTGCAGAACGCCCTTCTCTCCTCCTGAACCACAGTGCAGAATCCTCTGTCAGGAGTGTGCTCCCTCTCCTCTGCTCAGCAAGATCAATTCTTCAGTGCCTTCCCCAGCTCCCTGGATAAAATTAAAATGTCCTCCTTGGGAGCAGCTATCACCACCACCACCACCACCATCATAGACGGTTTACTGTGGTGCCAGGCACTGTTCTCCATATTTTACATTAACTTAAGTAAATCCTCACTACTCTATAATGCCCACTTTAGAGATAAGGACACTTAAGCACTGAAAGGTTGGTAACCAAGGTCACTGTCATGGATTGAATTGTGTCCCCCAAAAATGCATTAACTTGGCTAGGCCATGATTCCCAGTATTGTGTGGTTCTCCTCCATTTTGTGATCTGATGTAATTTTCTTATGTGTTGTAAATTCTAATCTCTGCCTGTGGTTAATGAGGCAAGATTAGGTTCTATTAAAGAGAATTAGTAAATGAGTTGAACAGCAGATTTCAAAGGGCAGCTCAAAAAGACAAAGTAAAGTATTATAATGACATGTGCAAAGACCTGGAGTTAGAAAACCAAAAGAGAAGAACACGCTCGGCATTTCTCAAGCTGAAAGAGCTGAAGAAAAAATTCAAGCTTCGAGTTGCAATACTGAAGGATTCTATGGGCAAAATACTGAACAACGCAGGAAGCATCAAAAGATGCAACGAATACACAAAGTCACTATACCAAAAAGAATTGATGGACATTCAATCATTTCAAGAGGTAGCATATGATCAAGAACCAATGGTACTGAAGGAAGAAGTCCAAGCTGAAGACAATGGTGAAAAACAAGGCTCCAGGAATTGACTGAATACCAACTGAGATGTTTCAACAAATAGATGCAGCACTGAAGCTCTCACTCGGCTATGCCAAGAAATTTGGAAGACAGCTATCTGACCAAGCGACTGGAAGAGTTCCACATTTATGCCTATTACAAAGAAAGGTGATCCAACCAATGTGGAAATTATAGAACAATATCATTAATATTAAATGCAAGTGAAATTTTGCTGAAGATCATTCAAAAGCAGTTGCAGGAGCACATCAACAGGGAACTGTCAGAAATTCAAGCCAGATTCAGAAGTGGACATGGAAAAACGGATCTTATTGCTGATGTCAGATGGATCTTGGCTTAAAGGAGAGAATACCAGAAAGATGTTTACCTGTGTTTTATTGACTATGCAAAGGCATTCGACTGTGTGGATCATAATAAATTATGGATAACATTGTGAAGAATGGGAATTCCAGAACACTTAATTGTGCTCATGAGGAACATGTACATAGACCAAGAGGCAGTCATTTGAACAGAATAAGGGGATACTGTGTGATTTAAAGTCAGGAAAGTTGTGTGTCAGGGTTGCATCCCTTTACCATACTTATTCAATCTGTATGCTGAGCAAATAATCCAAGAAGCTGGATTATATGAAGAAGAACAGGGCATCATCAGGACTGGAGGAAGACTCATTAACAGCCTGCTGTATGCACATGACACAACCTTGCTTGCTGAAAGTGAAAAGGACTTGAAGCACTTACTGATGAAGATCAAAGACTACGTACGGCCTTCAGTATGGATTACACCTCAACATAGAGAAAACAAAAATCCTCACAACTGGATCAATAAACAACATCGTGACAAACAGAGAAAAGGCTGAAGTTGTCAAGCATTTCACTTTACTTGGATCCACAATCAAAACCCATGGAGGAAGCAGGTCAAGAAGTCAAACGATGCATTGCATTGGGCAAATCTCCTGCAAATGACCTCTTTAAAGTTATAAAAAGAAAAGACATCACCTTGAAGACTAAGGTGCGCCTGACCCAAGCCTTGGTGTTTTCAATTGTCTCGTATACATGCAAAAGCTGGACAATGAATAAGGAAGACCGAAGAAGAATTGACAACTTTGAATTATGGTGTTGGCGAAGAATATTGAATATACCATGGACTGCCAGAAGAATGAACAAATCTGTCTTGGAAGAAGTACAGCCAGAATGCTGCTTAGAAACAAGAATGGCAAGACTTCTTCTCACATACTTTAGACATGCTGTCAGGAGGAACCTGGAGAAGGACATCATGCTTTACAAAGTAGAGGGTCAGTGAAAACGAGGAAGACCCTCAACAAGATAGATCGACACAGTGGCTGCAACAATGGGCTCAAGCATAACAACAATTGTGAGGATGGCGCAGGACCAAGCAGTGTTTCGTTCTGTTGTGTATAGGGTGGCTACGACTCAGAATTGACTCTACGGCACCTAATAACAACAACGACAAAGAGGATTAGGGGGATGAAATACACTTACTCAGGTCCCAGCCCTAATCCAATGTAAGGGGAGTTTCCCTGGGGTGTGGCCTGCATCACTTTTTATCTTACAAGAGACAAAAGGAGAGAGAAGCGAGCAGAGAGATAGGGACCTCCTATCACCAAGAAAGCAGAGCCGGGAGCAGAGCGTGTCCTTTGGACCCAGGGTCCCTGCTCTGATAAGCTCTTAGACCAGGGGAATTTTGATGAAAGGACCTTCCCCCAGAGTTGGCAGAGAGAGAAAGCCTTTCCCTGGAGCTAGCACCCTGAATTTGGACTTCTAGCTTCCAAAATTGTGAGTGAATAAGCTTCTGTTTGGTAAAGTCTTCCACTTATGGTATTTCTGTTATAGCAGCACTAGATAACTAAGGTAGAATTCGGTACTGAGAGAGTGAGGTGCTGCTCTAACAGATACCTACAGTGTGGAAGGGGTTTTGAAACTGTGAATGGATAGAGGCTGGAAGGGTTTTAAAGGGCCCAACAGTAAAAGCCTAGATTGCCTTAAGTGACTGTTGGTGGAATTATGGACATCAAAGACAATTCTGGTGAGGACTAAGAAGGAAGTGAGGACAGCTATAACACTGCAGCTACAGAGATGAAGCAACAGCAGAGAAATGGCAGCAGCAGAACGAGGAGACTGGTCCGAGACAGCGCTGGAGGCAACCCACTGAGTGAGAGAGCTAAGTGCCTTTGTGTAGGAGGTTTTCTGGCAGAGTGGGGTGCCTTGGGGCACCTATCAGTGGAGGTAGGCTTGATGACCCACAGAGCAAGAGAGTTGAGTGCCTTCTGGCCAAGGTTTACTGGCAGAGTGGGGTTCCTCCACGCATTATCAGTAGAGCTAAAGAGCTTTGGAACACTGTCCTGAGCAGGACTGATGCCGGCTGGCCCAAGAGCCCAAGGGGGCGAGAGGCCAAGGAATCGGGAAGCAGAAGCTGAAGAGACATGGAGCACAGGAAGCAGAGCTGCCTCAGTCTCGACCAGTAGGGCCACAACCTCTGAGGTCTCAAAGGGTGGAACCACAGCCTACTGTGTTTCAAAGGGTGAGTCCATGGCTTCCTAGGTTTCAAAGAGTAAGATCTTCACCAGCTCGGTTCTGGAGTGTTGGGCTGCCGTTTAAGAGTGTCAGGGAATGGGGCCGGATCTGCTGCCTAAAGCTGAGGGAGCGGGGCTGCCATTCCCAAGGGGCAGAAGAACGGGGCCTACCTGGGCCGAGGGGATAGGGTTACCACCCAGACAGACTAGGAGAATGGGGCCGCCCAAGTCTGAGGCAAGAGAGTTGCTGTTCCAGGGGGCCTGGAAGGTGGAGCTGAAGCCCAGGGTGGAGGGTCCTCCACCCAGAATCCAGAGAGTGTGGCCAACACCCAGAGTCTAGAGGGCAGGGCCATTGCCTAAATGGTCTCAGAGAACAGAGGATTATTTTCAAGCCTTGGGAGCTAATGTAATGTGTTCTGCTAACTTCCGTGGTGCCTGTTAATCCCTTCTTTCCTTCACCCTTCTTTCCCTCAATTTTCTCCCATTTGTAATGGAAATGTCTACCTTGTGCCTGTTCCACCATTGTTCTTTGGAAACAGATAACTTGTATTCTAGATTTCACAGATGAAGAGGAATTTTGCCCCAGGAGATTCTGGGCTTGGAGTTGATTTAAAACTATTGCTATGATATAATGGGTTGAATGTGTTTTATGTGTGCCATGGACATGAATTTTGGGGGCCAAAGGGTAAAATGTCATGGATTGAATTTTTTCCCCCAAAAATATGTGTTAACTTGGCTAGGCCATGATTCCAGTATTGCGTGGTTGTCCTCCATTTTGTGATCTGATGTAATTTTCCTGTGTGTTATAAATCCTAATCTCTGCCTGGGGTTAATGATGCAAAATCAGGTTATGTTAAAGAGGATTAGGGTGGGATGCAACACCCTGACTCAGGTCCAGTCCTAATCCAATATAAGAGTTTCCCTGGGGTGTGGTCTGCATCAACTTTTAACTTACAAAAGATAAAAGGAGAAAGAAGTGAGCAGAGAGATAAGGACCTCCTACCACCAAGAAAGCAGAGCCAGGAGCAGAGTGCATCCTTTGGACCCAGGGTCCCTGTGCTGAGAAGCTCTTAGACCAGAGGAATATTGATGACAAGGACCTTCCCCCAGAGCCAACAGAGAGAAAAGATTTCCCCTGGAGCTGGCACCCTGAATTCAGACTTCTAGCCTCCTATACTGTGAGAGAATAAACTTCTGTTTGTTAAACCCATCCACTTGTGGTATTTCTGTTATAGCAGCACTAGATAACTAAGACAGTCACTCAGCTAGCAAGTGACAGAGCTGGGATGTGCCCCCAGCAGGCCAGCTCCAGAGACTGTGCACATAAGCACAGTCGACAGTACCTCCTTACTGCACTGAGCTACATACTTATCTACATACTTGTCTCTCCACTGGACCAGGCACTCCCAAAGGGCAGGGACCATCTCTTATCCATTCTTACATCACCCAGACTGCCTGGCATAATGACTGGCCAATGGTACCAGTAGTCATTGAGTCAATTCCAAGCCATGGTCACCCCATGTGTGTCAGAGTAGGACCGTGCTCCACAGGGTTTTCAATGGCTGACTGTTGAGAAGTAGATCCCAGGTCTTTCCTCTCAGGCACCTCTGGACAGACTTGAACTGCCAACCTTTTTGTTGGCAGTCGAGTGCTTAACTGTTAGTGCCACCCAGGGACTCAAGTCAGTGGTAGGGACTCATTAAATGTTTATAGGATGAATGAATGACTTTTTCCCTAGAATTTTCAGATGTGTGACTTGGGAGGCATTTTCACAGGGAGACAGCCTTCGGTGGCTTCAGGGAAAGGTCCTATCAAGTTAGTGACCCTGGTCTGTATGTGGTCTAAAGTTAAGACCTGTTCAGTCCTGGGCTATATATGGCGTCCAACATAACTGACCCTGTCAATCAGGTACTCCTGATCCTAAAACCCAGGTAGTAACCCTCATCAATTTTCAAAATCCCTCACCTCGATCAAATAAGCACTGATCAAGTATCCCCTCCCCTAGAAAGTTAAGGTAAGTAAGGACCACAGATGATGTCTGACATACTACAAGCCAGTGATTGAGTTGGGAAGCTAGCAGGGCTGATCTTAGGTTGGTGGTGAAGTGGGAAAGTTAGCATTAGCATGTCTTTCAGATTCTTTCAGTACTAAAAGAGGTCTCACAACTCAGCCACACCTGAGCCATCTTTTCCAAATGGCAGGAAGTAATCAACCATATTTCAGCTAAGATATTTGTTTCTCCCTTTAACTTGCAATCGTTGCGGTATAAGGACTGCAGCTCTGTGAAATCTGAGTTTGGTTCTAGAACTAGTGGTACGTGAAGTCGGAACGTGCATCTTCACACACTCCTGCTGACATAAGTCACACTCTCTTCCTACCCTCCTCACAGCTCAGATCTAGACACTTTTCCTCAACAAGCTTTCTGGATTAAGCTCAGAACCTCCACCTCTTTATCACTAATTCATTGCTCTTCAGTGAAACTTCTTGAGGAGGGCCACTGGGGGAGGGATGTGGCCTGTGAGCAGACTGGTCTTCTCTCTGCACGGGACAGAGGGCACATAGGGACCAACATCCAAATGCTCTGGCATAACCTCGATGCTGTCCCCTCCTAGTTAGGTTGAGACCAAAATGTGAATTTGGATGGGTTCAGCCATAGGTGTCCAAAAAACCCAAAAAGCAAGCAAAGGAGCTTTCTGGTGATAAAGAAACAGGACTAACAGGTAGGCGTATTAGTTTCCTAGGGCTGCCATGATGAAATGCCATTCATCTGGTGACTTACGGAGCCCTGATGGCACGGTGGTTAAGAGCCCCGCTGCTAACCAAAAAGTCAGCAGTTGGAATTCACCAGCTGCTCCTTGGAAACCCTATGGGGCAGTTCTACTCTGTCCCATAGGGTTTCTATGAGTCAGAATCAACTTGATGGTTTTGGTTTGGGTGACTGATGAGCACCGAAATTTATTGTCTCAGAGTTCTGGAGGCTAGCAGTTTGAATTCAGGGTATCAGCAGGGCCATATTCTCTTCAAAGGCTCTAAGCGGAGATCCTTTCCTGTCTCTCCTGGCTTCTGCAGACAGATTGATCTTCACATGGCTGTCTTTCCTGTCTCTGTACGTTTTCTCCTCTTTTATAAGGACACCACTCACATTGGATTTGAACCCACCTACTCCAGTACGACCTTATGTTAACTGACCACATCTTCAAAGCCCTATTTCCAAACAAAGTGACATTCACAGGTACCAGGGGCTAGGAATTCAACATATCTTTTGGGGGTACACCAGTCAATCCATAATGCAGGTAATTTCTGAAATAGTTGCTTCAAACAGGGATCTGTATCTTACTAGCCTCAGCTGACCCTGACTCTCCTCCCTGCCTGTCCCCTCCATTCTCAACACACCCTCTCATCATTCCCCCCGTCACACCAACACCGCCATCTGCCCTCACAGACAAGTTCCCACCTGAGCAACCCTAAGGAAGATGATTCACTCACTGCCTTCCCAGAAATGTGTCTCTGAGCTCTGCTTCTGTTGTCAACATCTGCACAAAGGCCCACTGCGGGGTACTCCAGTCAACACAGTGAAGAAACATAATACCATCCACTTAGACGTAGGATTAGTGGTAGCCAGACACACTGAGGAGCAAAAATTCTTTCGTCTCCTGCTGACTTATTTGTGTGAAGGAGAGGACCAGCTGATGTGCTAGCAATCTGCCCTGAATAATAAAATAATATAATGCTTTCTATTTGGAGGTAGAATTACCACTAATGGGATTTCTGCCAAGGACACAAACACTTTCCACTGCCCCATCCTTTCCCAGCGCTCCTAACCTGGTCCTGTGTCTAGCTGTGATAATGTACCAACACGTACAGATATAGATACTTCTCTTTAGAAAAGTAATCACAGTTTTTTGAAGGAAAAAAAAGACCAACATCATTTTGAAACTATCTGGAGTCTACTTTGTCTTCCCATTAAATAATCTATAACCAACAGCCTATGGGTTTTGCCTTTTTTTAATGCTTGTGTAGGAGCATGAAATAAAATCCAAAGACATCTCAAAAAAGAAAAGGGATTTTAGGAAACTGTTTTAACCATCTTTATGGTCAAGTATTTTGACAAAACTACTGCAAAATAGCAGACAACTCATTTACTGGGACAACCTTTGGAAATAATGTCGTAGGCCTTCATTTTATGGATGAAGAAATGAAGGCCCCAAGAAGTCAAATGAATGTCCCAAGGTCACAGTACAAGGTAGGGTCAGGACAAGCAACAAATGAGCAAGACGGCAGCAGGAAAAGAAAGCAGCTTCCAGAATCCAGGACTGCGTGGATTATGCAGGCTCCTCCATAAATTAGAGACGTACACTCACTGTTACCTCCGCTGATCCCATATGATTTCTTTAACCCCCCTATTGCCATTCCCACTGCCTACACCTCCTCCCACCCATCCTGGAGTAGGTGCCATTTCACATCATCTTGAAACTATCTGGAGACATTGTCACAGATGATGAGAACAGAACAGATGAGAGAAGTCATTGGAGCCCCTTGTAGCCTCAGTGGTCCACCTGGCACCCAGAAATGGGCGCAGTGCAGAGTATAGAACAAGGAGCAGCAGGACGTTCTTTATTTATACTTCTTTACACATGCTTCCCCCATCGCCCCCACACAAAACCTGCGGCAAAAAGATTTTAAGACAGCTTATTTTTTAAGGCCTACTCTGCAGAATCATATAACTTTCAGTGTTTAAAAAAAAAAAAGTGCCACAGTGAAAAATGAGTTCAGAACATCTTCGTCCTATTGCAAGTGGATAGATAAACAATCCTCTTCAACTTGCTCACCGAAAGAAATTAAAGAGGTATTGAAAAGAAGACTGCAGTAAATGTTATTGAGTTTTAGGGTTTTTAAAAAAAATCAATGCTATCACTTAAGAGCTAGCTGCTTTTTTTTTTTTTTTTTCCTATACTCTGGCACTTCAAGCTCGAAGTAACAGTTGGCCCTGGGTGACCGTGCTAAATAAGGAAGCAACATCTGGCTCTAACGATCCTCTTGGAGGCTGAAGACTGAAACTGGAGGCCCTAAGGGAGTCCCAAAGACTATTTGGATCCTAATTTATTCACTGTGGACTTATTTACACATTCCCCCACCCCAACTCCTTTGTGATGTTTAATAATACATAAAGATAAGTTTTATCATATAAATTAAACCAATCACCGCTGCCAGCTAAATTAAAGATAACTGTTAAACTCGGAATTGTTCAGAGCCTGGATATGCAAACCATCATCTAATATTGCATGTTATCAGTGACTGAACACATCTGTGAAAAGAAACCCACCTCGCTAAAAAAAACAAAACAAAACTATTCTCTAGCACATCTGTGCTTCAATTAAAGAACCTGGTGCACAATTAAAATTCAGGTCAGCACGCAGCAACAATAGGGCTCTTTGATGTGAGGTCAGCTTTGGTCATTCTCATATACTCATTAAACAGGTTAATCAACTTAGTGCAGGATATAGGACAGGAGTAACCAAAAATCTATTTAATTACCATTACTCTGAAAGCTTCGGCAGAAAGAGCTGCTTTATTTGTTTGACAGCAACTGCTACTTCATTGTCAGTGCGCGCTGGAGCTAAAGACGCCGTTTCTGGCAAGTGTGCTTTTTTCAGCTTATGAAATGTAGGTATTACACAAATATCTGTTTGTATTTGCTATTAATTAAAATATTATAAAAATAGATGATCTGGTGCGTGCCTTGCTTTTTCCCCACTGTACATTTATCTCTCCTAATTAAAATAACAAGTCATGAGTGGCATTTGAGAGATCTGTCTTGTGGTCTTTGCGTTTGTTTGCCTTCCCTTGTGTTAAGAAGGTGCTGATGTAACACATTCAGTTCAGTTAAATAAGCTTGATTCACGTGTTGTGTTTTGGACAATACCCACAAGAACATTTACTGTGACAGAGCAATGTCTATTGCAAAGGCTTTAGTGGAAAGAGCTGGGCTTTAAGGTCTAATAGACTTGAGTTTGAATACAGCTCTCTGATCTGCAGACACTCATTTGTGAAAGGAAGACAATAAGATAATAAGAAATGAAGATAATAAGACCTATCTTGCTGGGAGGATTCAATAAAATAATGCATATAAAGTGCTTAGCGCAGTGCCTGGAATACAGTAGAATTTTATGGTGACTATTGGAAACCCGGTGGCGTAGTGGTCAAGTGCTATGGCTGCTAACCGAAGGTTGGCAGTTCAAATCTACCAGGCACTCCTTGGAAACACCATGGGGCAGTTCTACGCTGTCGCTACGAGTCAGAATTGACTCGACGGCAACAAGTTTGGTTTTTTTTGGCTTGTTTGTTTATTTTAACCATTAAGAAAACACTTTCATAAGTCACTGAGAAATCCACAATGCCATTAATAAGGTGTCATACTGTGTTGGCTTGCATGTTACTATGATACTGGAAGCTGTGCCACCAGTATTTGAAATACCAGCAAGGTCACTCGTGGTGGACAGGTTTCAGGAGAGCTCCCAGACTAAGACAGACTAGGAAGAAAGGCCTGGTGAGCTTCTTCTGAAAATCTGCTGATGAAAACCTTATGGATCACAACAGAATATTGTCTGATATGGTGCTGGAGATGAGCTCCCTAGGTCGGAAGTCACTCAAAATACACAGTGGCCGCAGCAATAGACTCGAACATACCAACAATCATGAAGATGACACAGGACCTAGCAATGCTTCAATCTGTTGCATACAAGGTCTTCATGAGTTGGAGCCAACTCAACGGAAACTAACAACAACAAATTTTCTTTCTGGTTAAGAGCTGTGGTGAGCTATGGCTGCTAACCAAAAGGTGAGCAGTTCGAATCTGCTAGCCGCTCCTTGGAAACCCCATAGGGCAGTTCTACTCTGGCCTATAGGGTCGCTATGAGTCGGAATCAACTTGATGGCAACTGCTTTGGGTTTTCTTTTTTTTTTTTTTTTTTTTTTTGGCATTCTTTACTTCTTAATATGAATCACTCCTTTTTAAAATGATGAAACTGAACATATAAAATACAGTATGAAAGTAAAGAAAGAAAATCTCTCACTAGACTTTAAATAACCCATTTAAAAAAAAAAAAATTGCTGTCAAGTCGATTCTGACTTATAGCAACCCTATAGGACAGAGCCATAGGGCTTCCAAGGTGCATTCCAACTGCTGACCTTTTGGTTAGCAGCTAAGATCTTAACCACTGAAATACCAGAGCTCCAGACTTTAAATAATGAGATCTAAATGGCCTCAGGAGGAAGGTACCGTGAGTGGGTGTCACAGGCATCCAAATGCTTCCTGCGTCAAGACACCAAGTAAGATACAGGGGAGTCCCATCTTTGAGGAGTGGGGTAGGTACACACTAAACCAAAAAATCACAAGTAGCCCCAATAACTCCTGAAAATTCCTTAGAAAGTATCAATTTGAAAATTGACGTAGCATCTCTCAGTAAGTCCAAAATACCAGTTGCTGTCCAGTCTATTCTGACTCATGGCGACCCCATGTGTGTCAGAGTAGGATTTTCTGACATAGGATTTTTCTGACATAGGATTTTCAGTGGCTCATTTTTTGGAAATATATCTTCAGGCCTTTCTTCCAAGGTGCCTTTGGGTATACTCAAACCACCAACCTTTCAATTAGCAGCCAAGCGCTTAACCATTTGCTCCACCCAGGGACTCCAAGTCCAGCATAGCAAGTCTTTTCTTTGGTGTTTGAAGGAAAGCTGTTTCTTTAGGTAAACACCAGTTGAAGCAATTGACTTCATTTAGGTGCCACATTGCATGCAAAACACTAGAACAGAACTCTAAACACTGGAACGAAACACTGGAGAGTCTCTGTGTGAGGAGATGCTAAGTGAATGAGAAGCAAGAGTGAACTAAGATCAATTAAAGCATCAGCAGATTCAGGTCTCCCATCTCACATTAATTGTGGAATAGTAAATAAAAGAATAACAAAGATAATAGTCTAAGTACTTTACATATATTGATTTATTAAATACTTCTACTGTTATTCTTTAATGATTCAAGTTATTGTTTTCATCTATTTTTTCTTGAGAAAAGTTGATTTTGTGGTGCCCCAGGGATGAAGCTACTCCAGGCAGACAGAAGCAGCAAGGTGTACTGGTAGGAAGATTAGAAGCCACTGGATTTCTAGAAGTGCCCTCTCACCTCACCTCTTACATAAAAGCATCTATCAGTCCACACACGGAGCAACCACTACTGGGTTCTACATGGTCAGCCAAGTGGAATCTTCTTCAGACAGCTAGATAATTCTTAGGATGATAGAATGTCAGACCCGGGTAGGAGCCTGAAAATCATCTAATTGAACCCCTTCTTTTTCAGGGGGGAAAACTGAAGCTCGAAGATGTTTAGTGACAGAGCTAATTAATAAAATACACGAGTTGGTCATTTAAAAAAATCAGATGATCACATCAATAGATGCTGAAAGTCAGTTGATGAAACCCACTGGTAACTTAAAAGAAGAGAAATGAGTATGGAACTTGCCCTATTACAATTTTCAAAATCACATTTTTCTAAATGTACTGAAGAAAGAATAAATAAATCTGGAGGACATGATGCTGAGTGAAATGAATCAGTCACAAAAGGACAAATATTGTATCGTCTCACTTTTATAAAAAGACAAGAATAGGTATACATACAGAAAGCAATGTTCTTTGGTGGTTACCAGGGATGGAAGGGGGAATAAGGAGAAATTACTTTCTAGATAGTAGACACTTGTTATTTTTGGCATAATGAAAGGCAATATAGAATATGAGTGAAGTCTGCACAACTTGACCAAGATAAATGATAACACTAAGAAGTACACAAGAATAAGAGACGATTTTGGTAATGGTATAACATTTACAATTTTGCAACAACAATAATAACAAACAAAAAATACGTGTGTGGTCACATAGGTAGATAGGCACGCATATTTGTGTTTAGGAAGGCACATGTAAGTATATGAGTGTGCATGTATAGGTGTATCTGTAGGTATATGTATATACATGTTTCTGCATATATATTCATATATATAATAAAGCACATATAAATACTTTCTAGACATAACAAAACATCTCGCGAGATTGGTTTACTGTGTTTGAAGGGTTCAGACCATAGTCTTGTGGGGACAACTCGGTCAACTGGCATAACATAGCTTATAAAGATAAGTTCTACATCCTAGTTTGGTGAGTAGTGTCTGGGGTCTTAAAAGCTTGCGAGCAACCATCTCAGGTACAACTATTGGTCTGTACTTGGCTGGAGCAAAAAAGAAAGAAGGAAACCAAAGACTCAAAGAAGAAACTAGTCCACAAGACTAACAGCGTACATGAAACATGGCCTCATCTATCTTTAGACCAGAAGAACTAGATGGTGCCCAGCTACCACTACCGACCATTCTGACCAGGGACACAACAGATAGTCCTGGACAGAACGGGAGAAAAATGTATAACAAAACTCAAACTCCTAAAAAAGGCCAGACTTACTGAACCAGTAGAAACTAGAGGAACCCCTGAGACTACAGCCTTGGGATGCCCTTTAAACTTGGAGCTGAAGCCACTCCCAGAAGTCACCTTTCAACCAAAAAACAGACTGCCTCATAAAATAAACAACGTCACTCGTGAGCACTGTGATCTTTTAAATAATCATCCATACAAGACCAAACAGTCAAAATTTACCCTAAAGCAAAGATGAGACGGTAAGGGGAGGGCGGGCAGGAAAGCTAGATTAATGGAAATAATGAGAATACTGACACATTGTGAAAAATGTAACCAATGTCACTAAACAATATGTGTAGAAATTGTTAAATGGGAACCTAATTTGTTGTGTAAACTTTCATCAAAAACACAATAAAATATTACTTTCAAAAAAAGAAAGACTAAACAGACAAACCAATGGAATGAAAAGCATAGTCCCAAACAGAACACAGTGTGTATGTAGAAAGTCTTTTCTTCAGTGTCCAAAGGAAAGCTGTTTTAAGTAAGCAACAGATGAAGTACTTGACTTGCATTTATATGTGCACACACATAATTTTGGGGAAATCTGTTAGAGATTTGTGAAAATTTTCATTTATAGTCTCACTTGCCATTATTCACCAAAGTATGTTATAGATCGAAGAGTTAAATACATATTTTTTATTGTTGTAGCTTAAATGAAGTTTACATTTCAAGTTAGTCTCCCATACAAAAATTTATACATATATTGTTAAGTGACCCTAATTGCTCTCCCTTTACTGTGACAGTACACTCCTCCTTTCCACCCCTGATTTCCCATGTCCATTCAACCAGCTCCTAACCCTCTGTCTTCCCATCTTGCCTCTGGACATAAGCTGCCCGTTTAGTCTCTTGTATCTACTTGAGCCAAGAGGCACACTCTTCACAAGTATCACTTTATGTCCCACAGTCCAGTCTAATCCCTGTCTGAAGAGCTGGCCTC
>NW_004444007.1:10417960-10427262 GCF_000243295.1 Trichechus manatus latirostris | reverse complement strand
AGCTGGGCACCATCTAGTTCTTCTGGTCTCAGGCTGATGAAGTCTCTGGTTTATGTGGCCCTTTCTGTCTCTTGGGCTAGTACTTTCCTTGTGTCTCTAGTGTTCTTCATTCTCCTTTACTCCAGGTGGTTGGAACCAACTGAAAAGTTAAATATTTTCATAAACCAGAAAATAAGATAAAGTATAGGTTGATATTGATCAGATCTCTGTTTAAGAAGGGCTTAAAAAATTTTTTTCTATTGTGGCCAATTATATATAATAAAGCATTTGCCATTTCAACATTTTTTACATGTACCATTCAGTGACATTAACTACGTTCATCACGTTCAACCATCACCACTGCATGTTTCCAAATTCTCCCACCACCCTTAACAGACACTCACTGTCTCCTAAGCAATGACTCTCCCTGTAAGAAGACCACTTTAAGCTTTAGAATACTAGAAGAAATTACAAAAGAAAATATCTACTATACAAAAATTTCAATCTTCTGCTTAAGAAAAAAATGACCAAAATTTAATAGCAAACAAAATGAGAAATATATTTTGGCAGACTCTGATGGCTGCTTACCCAGTATCTATTCTCGCCCTTTTCCTTATGAACAGAATCCTCATTTTGTCCAAACTGCCAATGTAGTCAACTAAAAATACCATTTTGGTCATCTTTGCAGCTAGGGGTGGCTATTGTGGTAAGTCTGGATCAAAGGAATGTATTGGGGATTGCTAAGAAGGGCATCTAGGGAAGTTATATAAAGGGACATAATGTAGCAAATGCCTGGTGCCCTGCCCAGCTCCCCTTTACCTGCTCTGCACACCCATCCTCTGGTATCTGTGGGCTCCTCTAGCAGCTGGCAATTGTTACGGTCTTCAGAGAACTGACTTTGGGCTGTTGGAGCCACTTTGCCTGGAGACAAGGCAAACTCTGGTGTAATTTACTCTTCAGAGCTCCCCTAGGGATAAAGTTGAAGCCGACACTTCATCTGAAATCAATCCCTCCCTTGACTTTATCCTCTCTCTATGCTGCTTCCCTTACTCCACTTAGCAATTTCTCCTGGAAACACTTTGTTAGTATATCACTAGCAGGTGAACAGGTCAGAGTCTTTTTCTGGGAAATCTGGCCTAAGACACATTCTCAGTTGACATACCCTTCAGCCTTTTGTTTCTTTGCCCTTCATACTGTCTCCTTTTTCTTTCCAGGAGGATGGATGAAATGCCTGGAGGTTTAGCAGCCACCTGGCAACCATGAAGCAACATGCACAGTGTCAAAAAATCACACACTAATGATGATAAAGCAGATAGATGGAAAGATCTGGATACCTGATAACTTCATTAAATTAGCAGACCATTCCTGAACTGACACCCCTAGACTTTATTCTGCATAAAACAAGTAAACACTTTACTTGTTTACATCACTCTTGGTAGTGGTGGTGGGCAGAATAATGCCCTCTCCCCTCCACCCAAGATGCTCATGTCCTAATCCCTTGAATCTGTGAATATGTTATGCTACATAGCAAAGTGGAATTAAGGTTGCTAATCAGTTACCCCTGAAATGGGATTATCCTGGATTATTAAGTGTACCTGATGTAATCACAAGAGTCTTTAAAAGTGGGAGAAGAAGGTAGAAGAGGGATCACAGTCAGAGAAGGAGATGTGGTGACAAAAGCAAAAATGGAAGTGATGCTATGTGAAAAGGGCTCCACCTGTTATTGCTGGTTTTGAAGACGGAAGGGAGCCATGAACCAAGGAATGTGGGCAGCCTCTAGAAGCTGGAAAAGGCAAGGAAACAGATTCTTTCCTAGAGCCTCCAGAAAGGAACACAGCCCTACCAACATTTTGATTTTAGCCCAGTGAGACCCATTTCAGACCTCTGACCTTCAGAACTGTAAGATAATAAATCTGTGTTATTTAAGCCACCAAGTGTGGTAATTTGTTACAGCAACAACAGAACGGTAATATACCTGATTTTTCTATTACTTGTAGCCTAATGCAGACCTAACTAATATTTTCAAAACTGACAAAAGGGTTAATATATTTTTGATATAGAAAAGGCTTACACAAATCTATGTAAAGCACTACACTCAATAAACTGATGGGCAAATAACATGTGTCCAAAAACTCCACACATAAGGAAGTAAAGGTGCTCATAAAAAAAATTAAAAAAAAACACACGGAAATAGGTTTTTCATAAAAACATATGAAGTGTTTTTAAATATCAAGAGAAAATCATTCTTTTCTAATACATGAAGAAGCAAGATGCAAAATGTATATTGTATGTTTCCAACTATGGGGGAAAATGAGCATTAAAAAAAAGACTGAAAGCAAATAATAAAAGGAAAAAATTTTAAATGGTACGATTTGGCATGCTTTCTAGTTCTTTCTATTACTTTCTTTTACAGGTCATATCCAAATGGCTAGTTCCCACTCATTATTCAGGTCTCTTTTATAGGAACAATAAAATAAACTTTGCCTTAAAAATAATTACAATATAGTGTGTGATTTGTAGTAATACAAATATATAAGGCCAAGTGTTAGCAAAAAGGAGGAAGTGAGGCTTTGCCTGGGAAGACTGGGACAACTTCACAGAGGCACAGGGAATGGACTGGGGTATCATCCAGGCCAGTACCGGAAGGAAGGCATTATAGGTATAGGAACACATGCTCACAAGCTCCAGGGTGTTGGGTAAACTGCAAACAGACCAGGATGGCTGTAATGTAGGGTGAGGAGACAGCAGTGGAAGACTGGGTTATAGAGACATAGAAGCTAGACCTGAAAGGGGGTTACATCATAAACATCATGAAGAGTTTGGCCTTAATTCTATAAGGAAGTAATTTTTGGTAGGAAAGAGCCATGATCAGATTTGTATTTTATAACGATTTTTTTAGCTGTGGTGTGAGGATGGACTAGAGACTAGAGGCCGTGGGGTAAGTTAGTTTTATTGCAATTGTCCAGGCAAGAGATCTGAACTGAAGCACAAGCAAGGAAGATGGAGAGAAATAATAAATTCAACTCGAAAAAACCGGTTGCCGTAGAGTCAATTCTGACTCATAGTGACCCTATAGGACAAAGTAGAACTGCCCCATAAGGTTCCCAAGGAGCAGCTGGTGGATTCTAACTGCCAAACTTTTGGTTAGCAGCTGTAGCTCTTAACCACTGTGCCACCAGGGCTCCAAAGAACTGTGTTGGCTGAGAACTGAACCCAGGTCGACTACTTGGAATGCAGCTATGCGTACCACTATAGCACCAATGCTAGCTAAGAATAAACTCAACAGATACTTCAGATGAAGAGTCTACAGGCCAAGGGGAGTGAGTTAAAGGAAGTGATGAGGTTGACTCCTAGTATTTATTAAGCATCTTTTCACTAGCTTTTTTGTTTTTAAAGACAGAAAACCACACAGACAAATGCACAGAGTATACGACTCCATGAATTATCACAAAGTGAACACATTCATGTAATCACCATTGAAAACTGCCTTTTTTTTTTTGACAATTGAGGCCTTAAAGGAAATGACATCCACTTACTCAGGACAACAGCGAGACATCTTTTTATTTCTTTCTTATACGTCTAAGTCATCAGCAAATCCTGTCAGCTTTACCTTTAAAATATATCCAAAACTCAACGTCTTCTCACCGTCTCCACCGCTACCACCCTAGTCCAAGCCACCATCACCTCTCACTTAGACTCATGCCATAGCCCTTTGACTGCTTTCTCTACTTCCACTCTTGCTCCCCTGCAATGTTTTCTCCACGCAGCTACCAGAGTGGTCCTTTCAACATGTGGATTGCATCACGTTACTCCCTGTGGTGGATTACCTTAACAGTCCTAGTTCTTCACCCTTCCCTGTATCTATGCCCTTTGCCACGTAACTTTGCAGTGATCTGCCACACCCCTTTGACTCTGGGCTCAGCCATACGACTTGCTCAGTAGATGCAAACAACGGCTTGAAATGGGCTTGCGTATTAAGGCTTTTTCTTTATGCAAAACTGTGCCTATGCTATGCTTCTCCCAACTTAACTTGGGTCTGAATTCAAGTCACACAAGATGCATCTGATTGGTTAACCCTAAATCACATCCAGAACCCTAGCTGCAAAGGAGTCTGTGAACAGCAGCCTCTGCAATACGAAGAAACACCAGAATAAAGTTGCCACGGACGTGGAGTGACCCAGTTCATGGTATCCACCACATCCTCCTGCGCCCATTTGCCTTTCCAGATGACCTTGCACAGTCTTGCCCCTGTACCAAGATTCCCCCGCTCTACTCTTCGGCTCTCAAGGTCCTGGCCATCATCCAGGGCCCACAGCAGAACCCATCTTCACCATGGGCCCTTCCCTGCCTATGATGGCCCATGTTGCTCTCCCCCACCCTGCACACAGTCTTGTAGTAACCCCCTCCCAGACTCCACAGTCGTCCTCCGATAAAAGAACTTTAGTTTCTCTCAGGAGCCCTGGTGGTGCAGCAGTTAAGTGCTTAGCTACTAACCAAAAGATTGGTGGTTCGAACCATTCAGTGACTCCACAGGAGAGAGACCTGGCAATCTGTTCCTATGAAGATTATAGCCTAGGAAACCCTATAGGGCAGTTCTACTCTGTCACATGGGGCCGCTATGAGTTGGACATCAACTCAATGTCACCTAACAACTCCTGTCTCTCTCCTGTCCTCCCTTTCTCCTTTCTACTTTTCAGCTTCCCACTTTATCTCTGCCTTACCTGGAAACTGACCACTTGGCACCCCTGTGAGCCAGAGTTCAGATCCAAACATTCTCTCCCTCATCTGATTTCTTCTCGTGGTATTATTTATTGGGAATCAGGGTCCATTTATCCATTAGGCACAGCAGGCACAGTGCTTAGGAGCTCCATAAAAATGTTTTAATTTTAATTTCTTTTAAAATAAGAAGAAAAAGAAATAATAATGAATAGGTAGTAATGAATCCAGTCTGGATTGCATTTATCTTTGTACCAACACAGTCATAAAATATAATTTTTTTTTTTTAGAGGAAAGGGCCCACAAAGGCAAAAGTGCTGAAGACCCACAACAGTTAAAATACAGCCCTCACTGCTTCTTGTATGTTATTATCTTTTGAGGGTGTATGTGCACTTCAGTTTAACTATCAACTCCTTGAGAATGAGAATGGCTTATTTTTCTGTACTCATTTTCCCTACAGAAATTACCTTCCTAGTAGAAACTTGTTTTAATTAACTGGCCAAGTGCAACAAGCTCCCTACAACATAGAAAGGTTAATGGTTGCATTTTCCTTTCTCCATTCCAGGGTCTGGGTCTGAGTCACAGATAGTGGACTAAGGGGACTACACAGAGCTGCTTAATCTACATGAAGACAGTGGAGATTATCCACCGTTGGCCGAAAGTTCACAGTCACGTAGCATTCTCACATGTTAGGAGAGGCAAACGAGAGGAGGGAGCGGGTTTTGCCATTCATTTATTCACTCAGTCATTCAATTAGTAGGATCTTGGTTCCCCTCTGCTTGCTAGTTGTGTGACCTGGGCAACTAATTTAAGCTCTCTCTGCCTCAGCTTCCTTAACTGGAATGCAGGGAATATATAAACACCCATCTTAGGGGGCCATTGTGAAGAATAAATGACATAATCTACTTAAAAGGCCTAGGAACAGTGCCTAGAAATGGTAGCTATCATCATCATCCATTATTAATTGGATAAAAATTTGAGTCCAAACATATTTATTAAATTGGCACATGTCAATCGAAAGCACAAATGAGCGATGAAACATGCAAAGGCCTTGTTTCTGAGCTCTGTTCCTCCCCAGCGCGCCTCAACTGAGCACACAGGCTGCTGGAACCTTAGGATCAGTCAGACCTGGCTACATAAATCACCACGTTCTTATTCACTGGCCTTTGGGAGAATGTAAGCACTTCGTATCATACCGTGCCGAGTGTCTGCTGATTGAGGAGCAAACTTATCAGCATCTCCACAAGATAGCGTTACTAAAGAAGTGTCTCCGAGGGTCAGGGGATTACTACAACAGCAACCTACCTGGTCTTCCCAGTCACACATTTGCCTCTACTTCAGGAAATTCTCTACAGAGCAGGTGTGTATTTGATCCCATCACATCCCCGATTAACACCTTTTAAAGGCTTCTCTTTGACTTTAAAGTCCAAACTCTCAATGGGGTACCAGACCCTCCACCTCTGACCCCTGCCTGCCTCTCCAGTGTCATCTCTTGCCCACTCGCTCCCTCCAACTACAAAAAACAAAAACAAACCCGTTGCTGTTGAGCCGATCCCAACTCATGGTGACTCCATGTGTTACAGAGTAGAACGGCTCCATGAGGTTTTCTTGGTAATCTTTATGGAAGTGGATTGCCAGGTCTTTCTTTTGTGGTGCCCCTGGGTGGATTCTAACTGCCAACTTTTAGGTTAGTAGCTGAGTGCAAACTGTTTGTACCACATCCCATATTTGACTTAGTTTTCAGTTCCTCAAGCAACAGGTTCTCTTTATCTCACAGGCCTCCTAATCCTCTCCCCCTTGGACTTCACTCTCCCTAGAACACTTTTCTCTTCTCTCTTCACTTGCTAGATCCCACCTCCTGCCGGGAAATGGCTCTGACTCCAGATCCCCCTGCTTCGCTCTCCTACCCAAACGTGCTGCCACAGAGTAAATTCCAATTCATAGCTATGCTATAGGACAGTGCAGAACTGCCCCATAGGGTTTCCAAGGCTGTAATCTTTACAGAAGCAAACTGTCACATCTTTCTCCTATGGAGCAGTTGGTGGATTCGAAACGCTGACCTTTTTCATTAGCAGCTGAGCACTTAACCACTATGCCACCAGGGCTCCTTTTGCTCTCTCACAGCACCCAGTATTTCACCAACCATCAACACATAGACTGTAAGCTTTGTGGGGCCCACATTATGTCTGTCTTGTTCTCCATTATATCCTCAGCACTAACAGTGTTTGGCTCACAGTACCTCTCAGCACGTATTTATTGACTGAAAGGATGAACTAATAAATTCAAGAATGAAGTCCCAAGGGGCAAAACCAAAAATGAGTCTCAACACCAAGGACCAATCTGTATCCACTAAAATAACACAGGTTTGGGGCCAGAGAATAAGAAAGGTACACAGGTAACCACTCTGTGCCTCAGTTTCCTCATCTGTAAATTGAGGATATGAAAAAAATCTACCTTCCAGGGTTGTTGTGAGGATTAATTGAGTTAATATAAATCCAGCACTTAGAACAGGTTCTGGCATATGCTGACATTACGTGTTTGTTATTATCAGTATTATTATTATTAGTCACTCTTAGCATTTTTGCTGTGTCATGCACCCCATCCCACACAGTGGGTGTGGGGGAAGTTCACTGAGGCAAACTTGTACAGGGAGGGGCGTTTGTGGGCTGGCAATGCCCTGTGTCCCGTCCTCGAAGGACAGAGCAGAGCCCTGTGTGAAAGTGGCACAGAGCAGGAATGGGCCGAGGGTACTAGTCCCTGAAGACAGAGCCTCTGTTTCCAGCGCTGGCCTGAGGGAATGCTCTCAGGACCGTGAGCATGCCAGCCTCTTGGCTTTCCTGTTATCTACAATACGCTACAGATTAGAAAGTTACAACCCTGCTGTACAGAAATGCACATAACCCACTGCTGCATTCTCAGCCCATCTGGAGGGCGGGGCTGAATCTTTATCCTCCCAAGTCCCCGAGAATAACACATCAAAGAGCACGTCTGCATCCCTACAACAGATAACAGTACTGCCATAAGCTGCAGGGTCCACACGTGCTACAGAGAGAATGAATTAATAATCGCACATATTTATAAAATACAAATTAACCCAAGAAATATATAACTCCAAGTAAAACTGCTGCTTTTTAAAACTGAGCAGAGAAAGGCACTTCAATAAATGAAAGTCTAGTAAACCGTCATAAATGGGCATTTATCACAGGGAACATATCATTCCTCTCTGATATATAGGAGTTAAACAACATAAGCATCCAGCTCCTTGGGGGGAAATCCAGACAACTGACTTTTTTTAATTACAGTTGATTATTTGGCTTTATTTTTTAAAAAACAACAGAAAAGCAAGTAATATGATCAGTAAGAATTCTAGAGGCTCTAATGCATTTATATAAGCACAGTAAATTACTCGTAAAAACCATGAAGCATTTACCTTCATCTTTGTGTATAATACACCATGCCTGTGTGGAACCCAGTTCTCTTTGATGGTAAACAGCTATTCTCTCTGAAATCTTGCCTTATCTTGCTCTGCTCTATGTCCAGAGGTTTCCTTAATAGCCCAACTGGTTTTCTTGGAAGAAGAAAAAGAAAGCAGTGCAACAAATGTATGCATGAGGCTTCTTTCTTTTCCATAATATTGTAACGATAATTTGCATTCGTATTCTAAGATGTAAAGCTCCATACACCAACTTTACAGAGAAGCAACAAAAATGTAAACGGTATCCTACATAAAATACATCACAGCAAAGAAAGCACTTCTCAGTTTATTTATTCTACAAGGTCGTACTATACTAAAGATCATCCTTTTCTGTTCCCATGTCCCTGACCCTATGTATGTATGTCTAGAAGAATGCTGCAGATATGTGGATTATTTATTACTGGGTTTGGAGACTATTTTTGTTGCTAAATAGGCCCGCTGGAGGCTATCTGTTATCTATGAGGTACTCCAAACATTATTAAGGACACCATCATTAGAGAGGACAGCAACTTCGTAATTTAAGGTTCCGATTTCTCATAAGGAATTTTCCACTCAGAAAATGATATAACAATATCGCTTTTATATATATCAGGACTTTGTAACCATGACAGGAAAAAAAAGATTAAAAAAAGAAGAAGGAATTCTTAGTATCACCTCCAGGTAAAGAAATATGAGAGCTGAGATGGAAGGTCTTTATGTACAAAGCCAGGAACTCTTATTTCCATATTGCAAAACGTGTCAAGTTTTGCAGAGATAACAGCATTGGCTGAAAAATGTTAATTACAATAAGTCTTCCAGAAAAACTTTGAGAATTCTACCAAACTTTCAGAGAAGAGTTAACACCACTACTACTAAAGGTATTTCAGAGCGTAGAAAAGGATGGAATACTCCCAAACTCATCCTATGAAGTCAGCATAACCCTGATACCAAAACCAGGTAAAGACACCACAAAAAAAGAAAATTACAGACCAATAGCCCCCATGAACATTGACGCAAAAATCCTCAACAAAATTCTAGCCAGTAGAATTCAGCAACGTATCAAAAAAATAATTCACCATGATCAAGTGGGATTTATACCAGGTATGCAGGGATGGTTCAACATTAGAAAAACAATCAATGTAATCCATCACAT
>NW_004444007.1:10402521-10415844 GCF_000243295.1 Trichechus manatus latirostris | reverse complement strand
AGAGTAGCAGGGGTAGGGGTCTGGGGACCATGCTTTCAGGGGACATCTAGATCAACTGGCATAACAAAGCTTATTAAGAAAATGTTCTGTACCCTACTTTGGTGAGCGGTGTCTGGGGTCTTAAAAGCTTGCAAGCGGCCATCTAAGATGCATCATTTGGTTCCAACCACCTCGAGTAAAGGAGAATGAAGAACACCAAATACACAAGGAAAGTACTAGCCCAAGAGACAGAAAGGGCCACATAAACCAGAGACTTCATCAGCCTGAGACCAGAAGAACCAGATGGTGCCCGGCTACCACCAATGACTGCCCTGACAGGGAACACAACAGAGAGTCCCGGATGGAGCAGGAGAAAGGTGGGGTACAGAACTTCAAATTCTAGTAAGAAGACCAGACTTAATGGTCCGACTGAGACTGGAGGAACCCCGGAAAGCATGACCCCTGGATTCTCTATCAGCCCAGAACTAAAACAATTTTCAAGGCCAACTCTTCAGACAGGGATTAGACTGGACTGTGGGACATAAAGTGATACTCATGAGGAGTGTGCCTCTTAGCTCAAGCAGATACAAAAGACTAAACAGGCAGCTTCTGTCCAGAGGTGAGATTCGAAGGCAGAGAGGGTCAGGACTGGTTGAATGAACATGGGGAATCAGCGGTGGAAAGGAGGAGTGTGCTGTCACAGTATGGGGACAGCAATTAGAGTCACATAACAATGTATGTATAAATTTTTGTATGGAAAAAAAAGAAAAGAAAAACTCCAAGCTAGAATCTCTACCTGTAGCTCAGGATGGGCTGTACAGCAGACCCAGGAGCTCATCTCTCCCCTCCTCTCCTCTTCCCTGGATTTTTCTGAATGCTCCCAGGTGAACCAGAAAATTTCCCTTTGGCAGCAGAGTCTGGAAGTGGCATCCAGAAGGACCCAGAATGACCCTTAGCGGAAGCTCTCTAAGGGTCCCCAGAGCTGCAGCCATGGAGCAGACAGATGGAGATTCACCCAGAATCGAGCCTATGGGCTTTGCCCCAGCCTGGGCCACCCAACCTCTTGGCAATGCCCAACTGGGCAGGCACTCAAGCACTACAGCCACACACAGAGCCAGCTGAGAGAAGGGAAGCAATCCTTCCTGGTCTGTACTCCTTCACCTTCCACGTGTGTCTCAGCCAGTTCTCTCCTCTTTCCAGCCAGCACACCCAGGAAAACCACATTCAGTACAGAATAAAATAGCAGTGCACGGAAAGAGGAGAGGCTGGGGTAGAATGCGGTCTCTGTACTTGCCCAGAACCCATATTACCCAAACTTCTTCCCAGGCCTGTTCCTTCACAGCATGAAAATTATGTTGCTAATTTCCAAGCTGTGGTCCCGAGTGATACACTGGATATAAAGCTTATTCGTGAAGAGGGACAACAGGAGATGGCCAGTGTATAAAACTACCTTTCATTAGAAACGCCTGTTGTACTAAGGGCTCTGCATGCGTTCTCTCTGGGAGTTTTTATGATCAGTCCATTCTACAGAGGGGGAAACTGAGGCTCAGAGACATTAAGTAACTTGACCAAGATTATTATATAGCTTTTTAGTATCTGAGCTAGCATTGGAACCCAGACTTTTAAGACTCTGTGCTTTTAACCATGAAGTCATACTGCTTATCATTATAGATTAGGCAAATGTTGTCAGTATGAAAAATAATCCATTTATTGATTTAACTAGCAATGGTTCCATCCAAATGTTCATGACTACCTTATCAGTAGCATTTGAAAGAGAGACATTACAAAGACATTTTTAAAAAATGTTGATTTGTCTTTTTAAAATACATTTAGTTTACAATACTGGAGTAATGCAAACACAGGAAGGCAAACTTGGGACAGAATGGCTGTATCATGTGTCAAATGATCTGACTCTGTGATCAGAAGGGGTTTCCTCCTGCCATACAGGGGCTTTCGTGGTTAACTCCAGAGGCTGCAAAAAGCAAGACTGCTGCCTCACTCTTTGTGGACTAAATCAAAGAGCAATACTACTAAATTCAATATGGTGCCTGCGACTGGATCCCAGAACAGAAAAAGGACATAACTGGAAAAACTAGTGGGATCTGAATAAAATCTGGAGTTTAGTTAATAGTAATGTACCAGTGTTAATGACTCAGTTTTGACCAATGCACCATCAAAACCCACCGCCATCAAGTCGTTCTGACTCAATGCACCTTCCAAACCAAAAACCCGTTGCCATCAAGTTGATTCTGACTCATAGCGACCCTGTAGGACAGAGTAAAACTGCCCCATAGGGTTTCCAAGGAGCAGCTGGTGGATTCAAACTGCCGACCTTTTGGTTAGCAGCTGAGCTCATAACAGCTGTGCCACCAGGGCTCCCAATACACCATAGTTATGTTAAATATTAACATTGGGGAAAACTGAGTGAAGGGAATAGAGAAACACTGTACTATCTCTGCAACTTTTCTGTAAATCTAAAATTATTCCAAAATAGAGGTTTATTCTTTAAAAGCAAATAAAATAAACTTTAAATATAAAAATGAGAAAGAGAGAGAAATTCTAGAGACCAGAAAATCATCTGGTCAGCCTCTTATCACACCCTTCAGGGAAAATCATGCAGGACAAATTTTTTTAAATGTTTTTAGATCTTACTAATATGGTTACACGAAGCCCTGGTGGCACAGTGGTTAAGAGCTATGACGAGCTACGGCTGCTAACCAAAAGATCAGCAAGCAGTTCAAATCCACCAGCAACTCCTTGGAAATCATATGGGGTAGTTCTATTCTGTCCTATAGGGTCACTATGAGTTGGAACCGACTCAACAGCAACGGGAACATGGTTACACAGGTACAAAATCATTGACCACTGCAGGGCAATGAGTTTCTCTTTATATATGGCCCTTCTGGCCCTTAGTTTGTAGTTCTGCCCAGATGATTTTCTAGGCCACAATCTTTCAAAGGGATTGGACAGTTTACTATACAAATGAGGTATGTAAAACCCTTGCAGGGATTGGTCAATTACTATGCAAACTAGCTGACTGTGGCCTACTTAGGGGATGGTTAGCTTGTGGTCTTGCTGAGGGTCGGGGGAGGCACCCCTTGAAATGGATAAGAAGCTTGCTATATAAGCAGCTTACCCGACAGAAGTTTTTAGAGACACGAGAGAGAACACTGAAGATAGCAAGAAGCAGCGAAGAAACGGCAAAGTCAGGAGGCACTAGGCCCTAGCGGGACCTGGCAGCAGTAGGCTGGAGCCAAGAAGTTGTTGACAGTGCTCCTGGTTGGAAACTGTCCTGACTGACGAACTGTATCCTGTCTCCTGAGTTGTTCCTGTTACTTGCAAGTTGATCCTGATACCGACTTGTACCCTGTTATTTTCCCCAATAAACCACTTAACTGTAAGTACAGTTCATGAGTTCTGTGAGATGTTGCAGTGAATTACTGAACCCAAATACGAGAAGAAGAGTACTGAGGGGCAGGGGAATAGCTGGTGTCAGAGATGACAGAGTGGTACAGCAGCTTGGAGAAGTTGGACATTTGAGACATCTTTAATCTCCCCCTCATAGGAACCAGCTTTGTGCTTATTCTTATTAAAGAAATCATTGGTTTAACTACGCATATTTAAATAAACAGAAAAATATCTCTCAAAGATTAGAAATATATATCAGTTAGGCCAAAATCCTGCTTTGTCTGAATAGCCCTCCAGGAAACTCGTATTCTTCCCAATACTTCATTAAGAAGGATTCTCTTTACCTCTGTTCACAACACTGGGATAGGTATTAAAAGAATCTGCCACAACACACACACACACCCACACACACAAAAGACTCGAAAAAAATACCATGTTCTCAGATAAGGACTTAACATAATAAAATGTCAACTCTCCCTACATGGATTTTTTTAATTTAACATGTTTCCAACAAAAAATGCTAACAGGATTTTTGTGGGAGAACAAGACAAGCTGATTTTAACATCTGTAGCAAGAAGAAGGGGCCCTGGTTGGTGCAACTGTTAAGTGCTCGGCTGCTAACCAACAAGTTGGTGGTTTGAACACACCAGCTGCTCTGTGGGAGAAAAATGTGGCAGTCTGCTTCCGTAAAGATTCCAAAACCCCCTGCCAGCAAGTTGATTCTGACTCATTGCAACCCTATAGGACAGAGGACAACTGCCCCACAGGGTTTCCAAGACTGTAAATCTTTGCAGAAGCAGATTGACACATCTTTCTCCTGTGGGGTGGCTAGGGGGTTCAAACCAGCGGCCTTGCAGTTAGCAGCGGAGTGCTTTAACCACTGCGCCATCACGGCTCCTCCGTAAAGATTACAGCATTGAAAACTCTGTGGGGCAGTTCCCCTCTGTCCTATAGGGTCACGATGAGTCAGAATTGACTCGATGGCAACAGGTAGCAAAAATAGCCACGAAATTTCAGGAAAAAAAAAGAGTAGTAGGAGGGAACAAGCTCTACCAGATTTAAAAGTATATAGTGAAATGACACTTTTTAAAACAAAGTGGTACTGGTGCTTGACTAGACCAATTGATCAATGGACTAAAACAGAATGTCCAGAAATAGGCCCAAATTACATGAGATAATTTTATATAAAATAGTAATGTATCAAGACATTAATGAAAAGATGGATTATTCAATAAATGATGTTGCAGCAAATGGTGCTAATCTGGAAAATATGAATAAAACTTTTTTTTCACCTTATATCTTCCATCAAAATAAATTCCAGATGTATCAAATATGAATTGATAGACAAACTAGATAAAAACATGGAAGGATGTTAAAAAATAACCTCTTTTGGGAAAAGCCTTTTAAAGTATGATGTAAAACCCTTAAGTAATACAAGATAAGAAAGATATTTGACTACATAAACATGAAAACTTATTGCATGGAAAAAAATTTGAACAAATAGCAAACAGGTGAATATGTTTATAACTCATATCATAGACAAAAAATTAACATTATCACATATAAAGAGCTATGACAAATCAATAAGAAAAAAAAAAAGAACAACAACCCAATAGAAAAGTGGACAAAAGATATGAGCACACAGTTCACAAAACAGGAAGTGAAAGAGCTCTTTAAACTTATGCAAGATGCTCATCCTTGCTTATAAGAGAAGTATGCATTCAACTACATTGAGGACTATTTTTGCCTTCTAGATTGGCAAAGATCCATAAGTTTGGCATCATATCAAGGCCAATCAAATCCAGGGTCTGAGGAAACAGGCATTCTCATACATGGCTGGTGGGAGTATAAATTGGTATGAACTTTATGGAGAGCAATTTGACAGTAGAGTATCAGTCCAAAACACAAATGTTCATACCTTCTGATGTAGCAATTCTGCTTCTGTTTATTTATCCTCCAGGCATACCCTCACAATTGCAAAATCACATAAATGCAAGGATATTAATTTCCACATTTTTGGTAATTGCAAAAGATTAGAAACTACCTAAATAGTCATCAATAGAAGACAGGCTGAATAAATTGGGGAACATCCATAGAATGGAATACTACGCTACAGATAAAAAGTAAGAAGCAACTCTATAGGAACTGAGCGTAAAAGGGCTTCAGGACATGTTAAGAAAAAAGGGCAAACAATGAAACAATGAATAGCATGCTATCATCTGAGGTGCGTGCACGTGTGCACGTGTGTGTGCGCGCGCGCACGCGTGTGTATGTGTGTGTGTGCGCGCGCGCACGCATAAATGCACAGAATATCTTTGTAGGACAACAGTGTGGCTTTGGGGAAACAAACGTGGGAGGAGAATTGGTGATAGAACTCTGTAGTTATTTTCTTTTGACTTGCCTAATTTTTTTCTATGATGAACATTAATTCCGTTTAAAAAAATTAAATTCCATTTAAATATGGAAAATAAGCAAAGTTAATTTTTTTTTTTTAAGCAACTCATTGAGATGCCCTGCAACTACCCAAACTCACTTCTGAGAAGAGAAGAAAGCGGAAAACAAATAGAACCACCTGGCCCTCTAGGCCCCTCTCCCTGATCCTACACAGTCCCTACCCTCTCCCTGGGAAAACAATGCAGTGTTAAACCCTCAGAGCCTCCCAGCTCAGTTGTTAAGGTAATTGTGTTTACTCTTTTCCAAACAAAGTAATTTGAATCAGAAAAGTAAATGTGCTCTGTCTTCAGGTTCTTTGATGTCATCCTCCTTCTTGGGAGTGTGCTACGTCCGCCCACAGCACTGCTGCCCGAGTATTACACACAAATTCTATAAGCATTGCCATAGCTACACCATTCTGCTTGCGATAATGATGTAAGACAAATAAAACATGAGGCCAATCAAATCTGAAATAAAACAATAGGCCCTGAAAGACACAAACCAGGGTTTTTTTCTTCCCTGTGACCCCTGGTGCTGCTGATGAAACTTTGGAATATTTCAAAATTTCAGCAATTTTTGAAGTGGTCAAGCCCCAGAGACAAGACTATTTTGTTTCCTGAAAATAACATCTGATCAAGGTCAATGGTATGTGTGAGAATTTAAGACCCAGTGTCTGACCCTCCTAAGTCTATCAGATGATTTCCCTCCAGATGACCTTTGTTAAACATCACATCAGCTCTAAATGTGATTTTAGGAATTTAAGTCCCTAAGACTCTGAAGCCCGTAGCTGTTTAGTCATCCAGGCTGGATCTATGCAGGCAAAGGAGAGAGCGGCCCCAGGCTGTATCAGATGCACTGTCTGAATCGTCCAAATAAAACCTGTCTCTTTGGTCCCAAATCAGTCTTCTCGCCTGGAGCTTTTGGCTCTTTTCACTCAGTTTCCCTCCTTTCTAATGTTCCTTTCCTCCCTCTTTCTTATAACCACAAATGTAAAGTTGGAAGGCATTTAAGAAGGAAAAAATAGAAAAATATTCAAAGGAAATCTGCTAGAGTCAGCTCTACTCATTTAACACCCTGAGGTTAAGCTTCCATAATGGCATTTAAATCTGTGGCTTTTTTTTTTTTCCCATTACTTTATGTACTTGCAATAAAAACATTCCTCTAGACTTTAGAAATTCTAAATAAAACAAGAACAAAAGTATTCCCTCTTTTCAACTCCCCACCCAGATGTTATCATTGTAAATCAAGGTAACAAAGTAGACTAACTACTGGCATTTAAATGTTTGCTGTCCCAAATATTTATTCCTTTCCGCTCCCCCAAATTTGTTTTATACAAACAATGCTCATAAAAACAATAAATATTCATTCTGTATCTACTAAAAATTTTAGAACAAAGACACCGTGTGCCTCAAACCCTAAATAGCAAAAAGTAATGCTGTTTGGTCAGCAGGAAGCCTTCAACTTCCCAATAGCAACCCGACCAAGTTTGGTTCCATTTATTTCTAAGCACCGGCAGTAATAGGTATAGATGTAATAATATTATCACCACTCTCCATCTGCATAGTACACTTTCCAAACAAATTTTCACATGCCTCTTAAATGCATGGTGCACCGGAATGGGACACGCGTTGGCATCAGACAGACCTGGGTTGGAACGTAGGCACTGGTACTTAACTAGCAACCCTCTTACTGCTGATACATTTCTGTTTTGCCATGCATAAAACAGAGAGGATATGCCTTTTTCACTGGGGGTTAGGATGAGTGAATGGAATAATGTGCCCATAGTTGCTGCCATACAGCAGGCCTGCCTGTTGGTGCACACCCCACACCATGCTGTTTTTGTAGGTTTGCATATTTGCCTCGCTCTATAGGGTCGCTATGAGTTGGAATTGACTTCGCAGCAATGGGTGTTTTTTTTTTTTTGCGGGGGGGGCGGGTACTAGAAGGTCTGAGTGGTGCAAACGGTTAACTTGCTCAGCTGCTAACTGAAAGGTTGGAGGTTCAAGTCCACCCAGCGGTGCCTCGGAAGAACATTCTGGAGATCTACTTCCAAAAAATCAGCCACTGAAAACCCTATGGAACATAGTTCTATTCTGACAAACATGGGGTCGCCATGAGTCAGAATTGACTTGACAGCAGTGGGTGATCATACTGATTTTTCACTCTTTCTTTGGGCTCACAGAACTGCTACTCTGCCCCCTCCCCCATGCTTGCTAGCAAGAAGTAAATAAAAAACCGAACCAAACCCATTGCCTTGGAGTTGATTCCACCTCATAGTGACCCTATAGGGCAGAGTAGAACTGCCCCACAGGGTTTCCAAGGAGCAGCTAGTGGATTCAAACTGCCAACCTTTTGGTTAGCAGCCTGAGCTCTTAACCACTGCACCACCAAGGCTCCACAAGAAGTAAAGAGAGCCTCAGTTTTCCCTGCTACATTCCTACTTTTCCTCCAGCCTTATTCAGACTAAACACTTCTGGGAAGCTGCGAGAACCTCCGAGAAGAGGTTCCCTCACCCCCAGGTAGGCTGGCATGAACCATCCCCATCCTTGCCAGCTCCGACTTGCCCAGAGCCTCACAGCCCCCATGAGTCGTGCTTCGCCTTAAGCCCCTCCCCCCATACACACATACACACAACTCCAATGCTCTGAGTGCTGGGAGGTCCACGGCTTTCCAGAAGGATTCCCACGGCATTCACACCTTTTTGCTGGCCCACTTCTCTCAGCCCAGGGGAGACAGAACAACTCTGGGTTTCCCTGAGGTGGAGTCCCTGCCACAGAGCCTTTGTCTGTGTCTGTGCCCTATTCAGTGACAAAATTGTCCCCAAGGACATGCTCCTGAATAATAAACTTGGAAACAACTTTACAAAGACAATCAACAATCCACTCCAAGATTATCCAAGGGTAGGTACACACAGTCTACCCTGCAAACCCCTCTGTGGTCCTCTAAGTGCCCTTGGGCATCCTTTAAAAGAAAGCACGGAAGAAGGATTGAGTTTAATTCATATTCCTGGTAAATATTTTCTGGTGAGATGGGCTACCATCCTACTAAATTATTCGAAGATACATATTTATTGATGAATGAGTGAGCCAAAAGTGTGCTGGTTGTTACAAAGGCGACAACTGTAAGACGTGGTCCTTGCCTTGAATGCCCTCCATTAGAAGCACAGGCTCTGGAGTCAGACAGATCCCTGCTCTATCTGTGAGCACTTTAGCCTCTTTGAGCCTCGGTTTTTGCTTCTATGAAATGGAGATACTCTGCCTTGATGTTTGTTTCCAGGATTAGAAATAACATACGTGAAACACAGGGCACAGTAGGTGCGGAAATGTTCAATAAATGACAGGTTTTGTTTTTTGAGTGCTTGCTGTGAGGACAAGAGTAGACGAGTGCATGTTACCGACAGAGGAGAAGGGGGAAAACATATAAACAGATCATGTGGGCAACAGGGTAGACTTCTCCAGGGTGGCAAACAAAGGAAGCAGTGGTCTTTCCAACCAGGGGCCAGAAAATTCTTTATAGGAGAGGCGACACAAGCTGACACAAGGATATTTACACGTAGGACAAGTGGCCAAGACTGGGACAGCACTCCAAATGGAAGAAACAACAGGAGCAAAGGAATGGAAAACGGCAAGTGGTTCAGGATGCCTGGAGCAGGTGATATAAGCGTCGGACATACGGTAAGACTGTTCTATGGAAGAAACAAAGCTGAGGGAGAACCAGAGGAAGAGCACAGAGTGATTGTTTGCACCCTGCTAAGGGATTAAAAGTGATTAAAAGTGTGCACCCTACTATAGGGTCGCTATAGTCCCAATCAACTCGATGGCAACAAGTTTCTTTTTTTTTTGTAAGGGATTTGAGCTTCATCTTGCAGCAGGGCAGGAGGACCCTTGAATGTTTTTTACCTGTTGATAATCTTTATCCTTATTCATTTTAATTGCAAAAATAATATACGCTTATTGTTAAAGAAAAATCAAATATTATAGAAATGAATAGAAAAAAAGCAAGATTCTCCTCCTCCTCTTCCTCCTGCCCCAGTCCCTAGAATTAACAATGTAGTGTTCATTTATCTGGATTTTTCATTCAAGAGTATTGTAAACCAGAAGCATCATGATCAGATTTTGTATTAACACAATCACTTTGGGCATCAGGCAGTGGATAGATGGGGTCAAGGATGACTGAATGTAGGGAGCCTCCCCAGGTGACTGGAGCAATTCTCCCAGGGAGAGACGATAAGAGCCTGCACTGAGGCAGTGACTTGATTCCTCATTAGCTGTGTGAGGGAGAGAAAGGGTGGAGTCAAGAATAACACTTTGGCTTAAGTTGGTGTCATGGATTGAATTGTGTCCCCCAAAAATATCTGTCAACTTGGCTAGGTCATGATTCCCAGTGCTGTATGATTGTCTACCATTCTTCCATCTGACATGATTTCCCTATGTGTTGTAAATCCTGTCACTATGATGTTAGTGAGATGGATTAGGGGCAGTTATGTGGATGAGATCTACAAGATTAGACAGTGTCTTAAGATAATCTCTTTTGAAATATAAAAGAGAGAAGTAAGCAGAGAGACATGGGGGCCTCACACCACCAAGAAAGCAGTGCCAAGAGCAGAGCGTGTCCTTCGGACCTGAGGTTCCTGCATGGAGAAGCTCCTAGACCAAGGGAAGACTGAAGACACAAACCTTTCCCAAAGCAACCAGAGAAAGCCTTCTCCTGGAGCTGACGTCCTGAATTTGGACTTGTAGCCTACTAGACTGGGAGAAAATGAGTCTCTCTTTGTTAAAGTCATCCACGTGTGGTATTTCGGTGAGAGCAGCACTAGATGACTAAGACAGTTGGTGATACTGGAAATATAGAAGAAACACAGATTTCTGGGGAAAGATTATAAGTATAATTTTGGACATGATGAGTTTGAAGTGGCCATGGGACAGTCAGGAAAAAATGTCCCAGGCCTGGGGCTCAGGAGGGAAATCTGGGTCAAACAGATTTGTAGTGAATTTCATGAGGTAGATGAGATTTCTCAGGGAGAACCAGAGGAAGTTCTACACTTGAGAGATGGGCAGAGATAGGGGATCTTTATAGCAGGTGGAGAAGGTGCAGAGAAGAGCATCATCACAGTCAGTAAGGCATGGGAGAGCTTCAGGAAGAATCGAGAGTATCAAATACTATGGTGAGAACAACAATTTGACAACTAAAAATGAGCTTTGCTTTTAGTAGTCATCGGGGGATTTTACTGGAATGAGTTCAGTACATCATTTACATATATTATCAGAAAAGAACAGGAAGGAAATATAGCACAATGTCAACAATAATTATTTCAGGGTAGTATTGGGATTATGGGTGATTGTTATTCTCTTCCGTTCCAAGAAAAGGGGAAGAAAAAAGGTGCAACATTCCAAAAGGAAACATTTTTTAAATTATACATATGAAGCAAATTTATTCAACATGCTCAATCATAAGGGAAAATTCCAATTTTATGGAGAATATGGCATAAAATGATATAGCCATCAGATATCGCTACTTGCCATTTTGTAAAGGCACCATGTGACGCATGGTGGGAAACTCACCCATTCTCACAAAGACCATACAGAGCCAGTTCAGCAACCCATGTGAGGGTGTTCCCCCATCTTCAGCTAATTGATTTCATGATTTTACTACCAGTTCTATTATTTAATAAACATGTTATTTAAATCAACTCACTTTTTAAATTTAAATGGATCCATTTATATCACAATAGTAAATAGAAAATCATTATCACAATAAATAGAAGGTAAGCAAAAACAAATATAATGAAAACAAAACAATTGTTCGTAATTCTAGCAAGATGCCCTCAACAATCCGAAGTTTCTAGCCTGAGACTTGATCTAACTCTGTAATAAAAAGGGAGATTAACAAGCACTGTTGTTGTTGTTATGTGCCCTCAAGAAGATTCTGACTCATAGTGACCCTATATGACAGGGTAGAACTGCTCCATAGGGTTTCTTAGGCTGTAAATCTTTACGGGAGCAGATCACCAGGTATTTTCTTTCATGGAGCCAGTGGCGGGATCTAACAGCTGACTTTTCGGTCAGCAGCCAAGCACTTAACCGTTTCACCACTAGGGCTCCTTCTGCAGTGGTTAAGAGCTATAGCTGCTAACCAAAAGGTCAGTAGTTTGAATCCACCAGTCGCTCCTTGGAAACCCTATGCGGCAGTTCTACTCTGTCCTATAGCATTGCTATGAATCAGAATCCACCTGACGGCAACAGATTTGGGTTTTTGTGTATGTGCGTGGTTTTTTTTTTTTTTTTTTTTTTTTTGAAGGAGTTAAAGATTTACTGGGACTGTCTAATTTGGATTCCCCAGATGCAAACCCTGTGATAAGAATTCAGTTGCAAGCAGTTTATTTGGGAAGTGAAGGAAACACAGAAAAATAAGGGAGCTAGGAAGTGAGGAAGGGGAGGGAATGATAGATTATCTGACCAGCTATCGCTCTGAGCAACTGAAGCTTAATCCCACTGCAGAAACTCTGGGAGACAGTATAGAACATACCTCCAATTTAGCCCACACAAAGGTGAGGGAGCTGGGGTATTTATACACCAACTGCTCTCATTTAGTGGTTGACAGCTCCTCCAGGGACATTCATTTCCTAGCATTCCTAGCCTGCACTGTATGTAGCGAAACAGGCCCCAAAGGCAAAAGACGTCTTAAGGCAAAGACTACAGGTGCTTGCAGCTGGAAGTCTGGTAGGTGTACACTGACTTGATAAAGGTGAGGGAATATGGGCAAGGCTCCCAAAGAGGCTGCTACTGGTATTAAACTGAAATTGAAAGAGAATAGAAAAGGTAATAGCTTTCTCAATATCTGAGGTAAAGTAATTTATTGATGAGCCTGTGAAACCATTCAAGATCATCTCCCATACCACCAAGCTAAGGGTCCCCCACCCTGGGAAACCTTCAGAGCTCTGTAAGTCCTGAAGCAGCTCAGAAGGGATACAGCCTGACTTATCAACTGTCCTAAGAGGCCTGGGCAAACCTCACTGATACCAGGCCACTGAAAAACTGATCTTTAAAAATACTTAACCAATGACCACCCTGACAGGGAAAACAACAGAGTCCCTGATGGATCAGGAGAAAGGTGGGGTGCAGAACTCAAATTCTAGTAAAAAGATCAGACTTAATGGTCTGACTGAGACTGGAAGAACCTCGGAAGGCATGGCCCCTGGACTCTCTGTCAACCCAGAACTAAAACAATTCCCAAGGCCAAGTCTTCAGACAAAGACTGGACTGGACTGTGGGACATAAAATGATTTTCGTGATTAGTGTGCTTCTTAGCTCAAGTTGATACAAGAGACTAACTGGGCAGCTTCTGTCCAGAGGTGAGGTGAGAAGGTAGAGAGGGTTAGGAGCTGGTTGAATGGACATGGCAAATCAGGGGTGGAAAGGAGTGTGCTGTCACAGTATAGGGAGAGCAATTAGGGTCACATAACAATGTATGTATAAATTTTTGTATGAGAAACTAACTTGAAAT
>NW_004444007.1:10376876-10402421 GCF_000243295.1 Trichechus manatus latirostris | reverse complement strand
AGCAATTAGGGTCACATAACAATGTATGTATAAATTTTTGTATGAGAAACTAACTTGAAATGTAAACTTTTACTTAAACTACAACAATAAAAAAAAAAAAAAAAAACTTTTTCTCCCTATTAGTCAAGGGTAGCCTCATCATATGTACCCCTACCAACAGAGTTGTCATAAAGATTTTTCTCTGTTGAAGAAAGTCATTAAGATGAAAATCTATACTGACAACATAGACAAATGAGAGTATTATTGGTCACTTTTGAAGAGTAATTTTCACCCTTATTTTTTTTTAAAAAACCATCAAATTCCTTAAGTAACAGCTTCCTTGCTTCATTTAAAATATGATTTATTTACAAATATCCAGCTACACCTATTTTGAGGATCACAACTATAACAAGGAATAAAGTATATAGGTACTGTCAGGGATTAGATTGTGTCTCCCAAAAATATGTGTCAACTTGACTAGGCCATGATTCCCAGTATTGTGTGGTTGTCCTCTATTTTGTGATCTGATGTAATTTTCCTGTATGTTGTAAATCCTAATCTATGCCTGTGGTTAATGAGGCAAGATTAGATTATGTTAAAGAGGATTAGGGTGGGATACAACACCCTTAATCAGGTCACAGCCCTGATCCAATGTAAGGGGAGTTTCCCTAGGGTGTGGCCTGCATCATCTTTTATCTTTCAAGAGATAAAAGGAGAGAGAAGCAAGCAGAGAGGGGGGACCTCATACCACCAAGAAAGAAGAACCAGGAGAAGACTGCATCCTTCTGACCTGGGGTCCCTGTGCTGAGAAACTCCTAGACCCAAGGGAAGACTCATGACAAGGATCTTCCCCCAAAGCCAACACAGAGAGAAAGCCTTCCCCTGGAGCTGGCACCCTGAATTCAGATTTCTAGCTTCCTAGACTAGAAAATTTCCGTCTGTTAAAGCCATCCACTCGTGGTATTTCTGTTAGAGCAGCACTAGATAACTAAGACAGGTACCATGTGCCACCACACTTGTATGTGTATATGCATTTTTGTGGGCATTCTTTCATTCAATAATTATTTACTGAATTCTTTCTGTATGTCAGGAACTGTCCTAGGCCCCTGGAGATACATTAATGAAGGAAACTAACAAAAATCCCTTCCCTCTAAGGAATTACATTCTAGTGGGGGAGTAGTCAATAAATAAATGAGCAAAATATACAGCATGTCAACTGGTAATAAGTGCTACAAACAAAGCAGGAAAGAAGATAGGGAGTACAAATGGCTGGGGGGAAGGGTTATAATTTTAAATAGGGTGATGAGAGAAGACCTCTCTGACAAGGGTTTTTTTAGGAGAAACCCAATAGAGGTGAGGGAGTAAGAGATGTGAAGATCTGGAGAAAGATTATTACAGAGAAAGGAAATAGTTTGTGCAAAGATCCTGGGGCAAGAATGTGCCTGAGATTTGAGAAATAGCAAGGAAACTGGTAAGGCTGGTGCACAGTAAGCAGGAATAAAGTAGTAGGAGGTGGGACCAGAAAAGTAGAGGTGGAGTATAGATCACATAGGGTCTTGTAGACTGTTGTGAAATGGTAAACTACTAGACATTTCTGAGAAGAGGAAAGACATGAACTGACTTAGGTTTAAGAAGCTCACTCTGGTACCTTTGTAGACAACAGGCAGGTGTGGCAAGGGCAGAAACAGAGAGATCAGGAATCCCAATGAAAGATGATGGTATCTTGAACTAGTTTAGTGAGTAGTAGTTCCTTCTGGCTATGCTTTGAAGGTAAAGGATTTGTAGATAGATTGGATGTGAGGAGTGAGAGAAAGAAAAGGGTGAAAAGTGGCTCTGAGGTTTGTAAAAATGATGTGGTGGCATCAGAAGTCCTCTTACTTCATGAGGGGGAGAGAAAATCACCATCAGCATCAGCCCAAGGCTGATTCCTATGAAGCAGAGGTCAGACATACGTCCTCTCTCCAACTTTTTACCAATTCTGACACCAAGTGTCCCTCCCACAGCACTCTCTACTTTGCTAGGCTCCATAATTCATTGCAATGGCCACACAGAACTCACAGATCATACTTACAGTTATTAGGTTTATTAGGAAAGTAACAGGTTACAATTTAGGATCAGGGATGACTCAGGATACAGTTCTTCGATCAGGACAGCCTCTTCTCAGCCGTGCCTGCAGGCAGGCGTCTCTGGCAAGCCGCCTTTCGGGGCCTCAGCCCCTTGGCTCCCCAGCCTGGCCTTTGCCCTGCACAGGCAAGTTTTACAAAGCTTTTCAGCTCTGCCAATAAATGCCCAGGGGCACCCCTACTCCACCAGCAAGCCTCGGCCGGAAGGCACTCAGGTCTTTTGCTCCATGGGTTGGCACACCCACTGTAACTGCCTTGGTTCATAGGCCAGAAAGCCGACTGTGCCATCTCATGCCAGTCTGCTGGTTCTGCTGCTGCTGCTTTCTCTGCTACTGCTTCTCACCATCTTTTGCTGTCTCTAGTGTTAAAGCTCTCTCTCTGTCTCCCGGGTCTAGAAGGTTCTCAGCACAGGGATCCCAGGTCCAAAGGCTGCACTCCACTCCTAGCTCTTCTTTCTTGGTGGTAGTGAAATCCCCCCTTTCAGCATCTGGGGTGGCTCATTTGAAGGCTAGCAGGATGGCAAAACTGACCAATCTCCTCGTTAGGGATCCATACACCTTATTTGCATGGTCCCACCCCTACAAGGGTGCCATGCACCTTATTTGCATTATTAGCAAGCTCTCCAATCCCCTTGGTGGGCCACAAGCACCTTATTTGCATAGTCCCACCCAGTCACTTGGTGGGAGTTACAAGACTATGGTGAGAAAGACCATGTAAAAGTGATCCATCACACCGCAGGTTTTTGGTCTGAGCCACCAAAAGAATAGACTTGCCATTTCTTGAGATGGAGGAGCAGATTTGAGGGAAGATCAGAAGTTGGATTTCGAACACATTAAGTTTCAGGCACCTATTAGACATCCAAATGGAGGGGTCCAGCTGGATATGTAAGTCTGCAAGTCAGGGGGTAGTTCTAGACTAAAGATGTAACTTTGGGAGTTGTTAACATACAGAATGTATTTAAAGGCATGAGACTGGATGAAGTCATCAAGAGAATGGACTAGACAGAAGAGAGAAGGGGCGGAGAGACTGAGCCAGAGGTGCTGTCATGGATTGAATTGTGTCCCCCAAAAGTATTCGTCAACTTGGCTGGGTCATGATTCCCAGTACTGTATGACTGTCTACCATTTTATCATCTGATGTGATTGCCCTATGTGTTGTAAATGCTATCATTATGATGTAATAAGACAGATTAGTGTCAGTTATATTGATGAGGTCTACAAGATTAGTGTCTTAAGCCAATCTCTTTTGAGATATAAAAGAGAGAAGCAAGCAGAGAGACACGGGGACCTCATACCACCAAGAAAGCAGTACCGGGAGCAGAGCGTGTCCTTTGGACCTGAGGTTCCTGTGTAGAGAAGCTCCCAGACCAAGGGAAGATTGATGACATGGACCTTCCTCCAGAGCCGACACAGAAAGCGTTCCCTTAGAGCTGACGCCCTGAATTTGGACTTGTAGCCTACTGGACTGACAGAATAAACTTCTCTTCGTTAAAGCCATCCACGTGTGGTATCTCTGTTATAGCAGTGCTAGATGACTAAGACAGGTGCACTCCAATTAGAGGTGAGGGAGCCGATGAGGGACCGGCAAAGAAGACTGAGAAGACCACTGTCCAGGAAAAAAACAGAAGCTGATGGTATCCTCAAAGCGAGTGAAAAAAGTATTTGAAGAAAAAGATAGTAACCAATTGTGTCAAATGCTGATGGTGAGTCAAATAAAAGGATTGCAAATTAATCATCAGATTTAGCTGTTTTGGTGGAAAGCTGATACCAAAAGCATGTCTGAGTGTGTTCAAGAAAGAACAGGATTTGGAAAGTAGATACTGTAGTCGAGAAAAAGATGTGCTTTTCTCTGTTTCCTAAAGAAAGCATCAGCTGCTACTGCAGTGTAAAAAATAATAAATACAATTTAAAACAAGAGAGAGAATGGGGGAAGAGGAATGTATGTACGTCTGCTACACTCTGTGTGACTTTAGCACTGCTGAGAACTTAAAGAAATGTCAAATTATTTCCCTGACAAAAATAAACTATAATTGAACATGAACTCTGCTCAATTTAATTGGTTAAGTAACTGATTAATTTGGGTTAAAAAAAAAAAAACACTTTTTCTTCAATAGTAGGGTATTTTGCCTAAAATATTTAAATGATTGGCTTAATTCTCTGCTTTACTTTTTGCATGAACAAAATATTAGCTATACATTCTTATTGCTGTAAGTCAGTAAGTTTCTCCTCTCTTCCCTCCGTTCTCTTCTGAGGAGGCACACATGATCTGGAAGATAGGAAATAAGAGACAGTAGGAAGAAAAAGAGAAGCAAGCAATATTTCTGAATTATCTCCAACCTGAATGATGGAGTTAGTTCTGTTTGAATCCAGTGTCAACATAATGTATGAACACGAAGTCACATTCATCAATGTTTACAGTGAGGCTGGCAACATCATTACTGACTCACGGCACAATGTAAATTGAGTTTCCAAAATAAAAAGAAAAGAGAAATTCCCTCTTTTCTTTTAAATTAAATCTTGTGTCATGTCCCTGGTCAGATCTGAATACAATCCAGAGTTTTAAACTCTATAAATTAGTTGTAATGTCTGCAATACCACTTTTATTTGATTGGAAATTCCTCTTTCATCTTACCTAGACTAGAAGAAATTCTAAGGAAATAAAATATCACTCATCCACTGATTAACTGTAAGTGAGGGCAGAGTTTTATTCAAAGGATCATAGTCTTATGCTAGAAATGCAGTTATTGTTTTATTTTTTTTTTCCTTTTCTTTTCTCTTTTTTTTCTTTCTTCTTCTTCTTTTAAATAAATCAGGGCCAGAAAGAAATGTTACAGTTGAAATAGAGATACTTTCATGAAATGTTTCTTTCATGGTGCTGGGAACCCTAAGATAACAGCCCTGTATTCAAATGTGAGAGGCAGAAAATGTAATTTACTGGAAGCATTAAGTGAAACAGAATAGAGTTTTTTTCTTTTTTAATCATCCATAGTAAGTGAAATACAGTAACTAATGTGCAAAGTCCATTTGATTTTCAATATTTTTAAAAATTTTAGTCATCAAGAAATAAGTAGGTATCATGACAACGATTTTAATTTAAAGATCATTTTTGCTGCTGATGTTGTTGGAATAGTGAATATAATTAATCAGAGAGCATCAACGCATACATGGAAGACAAACAAAAAAACATCCATTTTGGCTTACAAGTGGAAGCTAGGGACAAAAGAAAATATTAAATTACTAAGTAAACTCCCACTCCTGATTTATACCTCAGATTGGAACTTAACTTTTATTATTGCTCTCTCTCCAACTGGTCTTCTTCTAGAAATTAATCTTTCTTTATTATTTTAATTTTAGATCACTTATTATTTCTTACCCTACATAGCCATTATGCAAAAGTGTTTCCCACCCAGGTGACTCTTTCTGGCAACCAATTCACCACTTTGGGCACCAAATTATCCTTTCTATCAGTTCTTAATTCCCTTCATTTCCAGGGGTCAAACTATGAAATTCTCATAGCTTACCAGTGGAAACAGTTTATCAAGTGATTTCACACCCCACATGCCGCAGGGTCCATGAAAAAAGGGGGACGGATGAAAGGCACCAACGAGCAAGTGCAGTACCTCGGGAGCATTTTGCAATCCACACTTGGAGTAAATCCTTAATGCTGTGTTCACATGATTGTGTTTATTTCCCTTACAGCATGCAATGTCTTTGTGGACTACCAGGAGAATAATCCAAGAAGTTCTGACACTTAGCTAAGAAATTGTCTGACGGGAACCAGGCTACAATCCATTCCACAGTCCTCTATTGGACAATTCTGACCTGTTTTTTGTTCAGTCTAGGGATTGTTCTGACATGTGCCTTTGAACCTATATTTAGGATGATTAGATTTTCCCTCTCCTGGAAGTCGAGGTTTATCTTCATGTTAGTGAGAGAGAAAAAGACAAGAACTTTAGCTATTTCACAATAAGGGGAAAAAACGTCAGACTACATCCCGTCTGTATTTTTGAACACTTCCCACAAGGCAAATTCAGGAAATACTTTTTTTTTTCTTGTTTTACAATGAGTACACTTTTGTGCCACAGCCAAAAGACCCTCCTGTTTGCTGTGTTTCTGTGTTTTACAGGCATGCAGTGCACTGAGTCAGACAGTGGTCAGAAGAATCCTGAACCTGGAGTCGTGTACCCGGGCACGCACAAAACCACTCAGTTTCTTTCCTGTGTTTCTACACCCACCAAAGAGCCTCACGTTCCCAAGTCTCTGGAACGCAGCTGCCTCTGGAAATCATCCCTTCATTCCCTTCCTCACTTGCCCCCACAGTCTCTTCCTCCAAACATCCGTGTCTGGAGCACCCAAGACCGGTTCTGACTGTTGTGTCTGCTGGGACCACAGACATCATTTCACCTATTAAATTAAAGACAACTTGCAATACAAAGTATTTCACTGAATTTACGGAATCAGTGTTTTAATTCAGCATTTCCATAGTCAACTCCATACCCTGAATTCCATGTCTGCCCTTCATAGAAAGTACATTATTAGTATATTTCCTGGAAGGTTACATTTTAATCTGGCCAATTTTTCAGATGGAGAATTAAATCATAAAGAGCTTAAAGGATAGTCCCAAAACAGCAGTAAGAAAAGAACCAGCTACAACCCAAATGTCCATTAACTGCAGAATGGATAAATAAAATGTGGTACCGTATATCCACATAAAGGAGTATTATTTGCCCATAAAAAGGAATGAAGTACTGATATACTACAACATGGATAAACTTTGAAAACATTATGCTAAGTGAAAGAAACATATATTATGTGATTCAATTCACATCAAAGTCCAGAATATGGAAATTTATAGAGAAAGTAGATTAGTAGTTGCTTAGGGCTGCGAGAAGTGTCCCTGTGGCGAAGTGTTAGCCAAAAGGTCCGAGGTTCAAACCCACCAGCTGCTCAGTGGGAGAAAGACGTGGCAGTCTGCTTGTGTAAAGATTTACAGCCTTGGAAACCCTATGGGGCAGTTCTACCCTGTCCTATAGGGTCGCTATGAGTCAGAATCAACTTATTGGCAAACATTTTTTTTTTTTCTAAGGGCTGGGAGGAGGGGATGTGGGGATAGGAGAGTGGTAGCTAAAGGATACAGGGTTTCTTTGTGAGGTGATGAAACTATTCTAAAATTAACTGTAGTGATGGTTGCACATATCTTTGAATATACTAACAACTATTGGATTGTACACTTTAAATGGGTGAATTGTATGGTGTACTATATCTCAATAAAGCTGTTTAAAAAAAAGAACAAACTAACAACAGATAACATTTCATCAAAACCGTAACTTAAAAAATTGCTTCAAAGTAAGTCCATCCCATGGGGGAAATTTCTGGGTTCATTCAAATGTTCTGCATCTTGACTGGAGTGATGGTTTCAAAGGTATGTGTGTGTATCAAAATTCAGTGAATTGTACGCTAAAACCTGAGAATTTCACTGTGTTTACATTTTATCTTAAAAAAAAAAAAAAAGCTCACCATCCTGATGGCTGCAAACTGTCAGATCCCTTTGTATTTACCTTCTGCTTGACCACCAGTTTTGGAGTCCCGGGGGTGGTACTTATGGTTAACCTGCTTAGCCGCTGACCCAAACATTGGTAGTTGGAGTCCACCCAGAAATGCCTCGGAAGAAAATCTGGCAATCTACTCCCGAGAAATGAGCCATTGAAAACCCCATGGAGCACAGTTCTACTCTGATACACATGGGGTCACCGTGAGTGATTCTGATTCGCTGGAAACTGGTTTTGGGACCCCCAGCTGGCCCTGAGAACATGTCTCCTATGACACAATGGCTCTAAAGCTTCACCTAGTACCTCCGTCTTCTTCTTTTCCTTTTTTATTAATTAATTTTTGAAGTTATTATTGTCATGATTCCCTAGTCTCAGCTCTGAAAAATGATGTAATTTTATGTCAGTGATCTGAGAGTGTCTAAGGGTAGATCTTCAGTTATACAAACTATGCCTTTTAACTACATAATCAGAGGTTCTGCTTCTAAAGATGAGTCAGAAGTGAACAGTTTATGATGTGTGGAAGTAAAGGGCAGCAAAACAAAGCTGAAAATTCACCTTGAGATCCATTGACCAGGAATAAAACGAAGGTCCTTGAGTAAGGCTGAGGAGTAGCTAAGTCTGGGAGGGAAATCTGGTGGCTGTATTCAACTGGGGTCAAACCTGAATGAGTGAGAGTAAGCCATGCTGAAGCTGATGAAGCTTCATATGCTAAGAACATACCCAGTGAAGGAATTATTTCATCAGAATAAGGAAGGCCAAGCCTCCTTGAAAGTTTACGACCAGAGTTCTAAGGACTTTGGCTCAATACAATAGCTTTTAACCAAATCACTGTCATCATAATCCCTCTACCTTTTGTCCTTCCTTCCCTCTTCCCTCTGATCTAAATCACCCACCCTGCATGGATCTGGTAGTCATGCAGATCCTTACCCACTTAAACTGAGGGAAAGACATTTCATTTTTGTAAAATATTTCTCTTGAAATGTTTAATTTTAAAAGGCAACTTAAAATAAGATCTAGGCTGTTAGGTGCCGTCAAGTCAGTTCCAACTCACAGCGTCCCTGTATATGTACAACAGAAAGAAACACCGCCCGGTCTGCCATCTTCACAATCGTTATGCTTGAGCCCATTGTTGCAGCCACTGTGTCAATCCATCTTGTTGAGGGTCTTCCTCTTTCTCAATGACCCTCTACTTCACCAAGCATGATGTCCTCCAGGGACTGATCCCTCCTGATAACAAGTCCAAAGTATGTGAGACAAAGTCTCATCACCCTTGCTTCTAAGGAGTGTTCTGATTGTACTTCTTCCAAGACAGATTTTTTCATTCTTCTAGCAGTCCATGGTATATTCGACATTCTTCGCCAACACCATACTTCAAAGGCATCAATTTTTCTCCGGTCTTCCACATTCATTGTCCAACTTTCGCATGCATATGAGGCCAGTGAAAACACCATGGCTTGGGTCAGGCGCACCTTAGTCCTTAAAGTGACATCTTTGCTTTTTAACACTTTAAAGAGGTCTTTTGCAGCAGATTTGCCCAATACTCCAGACTGACTTCAGTACCCAGTTTAGACTGACAATGCCTTTACTATTATCGAGCCCAATGACCACTGCTTAGTTTGCATGTTATTTGACCCCTGCATCACTCAACTGATCATTCGGTGTCTCTTGACCCTCTTTCTTTCCTCTGCTTTCTGTGATGCCTCTCTCCTGGTTCTACTCTTCTGGCTAGTGGGGCTCCGTGTTTCCATCTTTGCTCTGCCTTTGCTAACCCTTTAAATGGTGGTTTCCTCTGTATTGCCAGATGTCCTCTTCTCATTTTATCTTCCTGAGCAATCTCACCTCTCTCGTTTCTCACTCTTTCATACCTCTGGTCTGAGCTCTAGACCTGTACATTCAACTGCCTACGTTTAAGACACCCTACAAGTATCTTAAACTCAACTTACTCCAAACTGAAGTCACCCTCTTTCTTTCCTTAGAATCCCCTAAACATGCTCCCCCTGTATTCATCCAGTGGGTTGCCAGGGCCAGAAAAGTGAAAGTTGTCCTTGACTCCTCCCTCTCACTCCCAGTACAGTCAGCACATTGATTCTATCTCCTTAACATCTTTGGGTCTTTCCCCTCACCCACTGCCTCAGCTCAGGACCTCTCCTCTTGCCACCTGGGTCATTTTCAACAGTTTCCAAACCTGTCTATTCCCTTAAATTTTTCCTCCTTCAATTCATCCAAGTGATTAAATAGTCATCTTTCTAAATGCAAATATAATCATCACAAAATCAAAACCAAACCCACTGCCATCAAGTTGATTACAGAGTACAACTGCCCCATGAGGTTTCCAAGGCTGTAATCTTTACTGCTGGGAGCCCTGGTGGTGCAGTGGTTAAGCTCTCAGCTGCTAACCGGAAGGTCAGCAATTGGAACCCACCAGCTGATTCGAGGGAGGAAGATATGGCAGTCTGCTTCCCTAAAGATTACAACCTTGGAAACCCTATGGGGCAGTTCTAGTGTTGCTATGAGTCAGAATCAACTCCATGACAAAGGGCAATCTTTATAGAAGCCGATTGCCACATCTTTCTCTAACAGAGCAGCTTTCAGTTAGGAGCTGAGAGCTTAGCCACTGAACCACCAGCGCTCCTCATAATCATCACTACCCTGCTTAAAATACTTCAGAGGATCTCCACTCATGTTTTGTGAATATTTTCAGTAAAGGATTGATTAAGAAAGAGGAGGTAAACATGAACCCATGGGGGCCTGGGGTGTAGTTGGCTCCACATTTCACTCAGGTCTGCTCTACTACCATGAAAGTTTGTGCAAAATTCACATTCTATTCCTTTATATATACATATGGGGGGCCCTGGGGGTGTAGTGGTTAAGCATTTGGTTGCTAACCAAAAGGTCAGCAGTTCAAATCCACCAGCCGCTCCTTGGAAACACTATGGGTCAGTTCTACTCTGTCCTATAGGGTCACTATAAGTTGGAATCGACTTGACGCAATGAGCTGGTTTGTGTGGTTTTTTTGGTGTTTGTGTGTATGTGTGTGTATATATATATATATGTATATATATAGCATATTAACTTTTTACTCCAATAACAACAAACACTTATATACCATTTACTATATTCCAGACTCTTGTTATGTTTGTTTTTTTCTTGCGTGTGTGTGTGTGTGTCTGTGTGTCATTTGGTTTGCTTGTGTTAATTTACTTAATCCTCACAACAATCCCACAAAGTAGAAACTATTAGTATCACCACTGTACAGATGAGGAAACTGAGGTACTGAGAGGTTGAGAGAACTGCTGAACTCACACAGCTAGTAAGCGGCAGAGCTGAGATTTGAGCCCGGGGAACTTTGGCTACAAAACGCATGCCTGAAACCACTGCACTATACTGACTCCACATCGTCCAAACTGACATCCCAAGAAAATAGACCTGACCACGCTTTTACATTCCTTTCTACAGACCTTTTTGTTTATCATAATATATTTTTACTTTTTTTATCTTATTTCATTAATAATGTTGATTTATTTATACATAATTTTTTTAAAGCAAAAAGAAGAAAATAAAAATCACCCATGTCTCTACTATTCAGAGAAAACTACTATTGGAACTCTAGTGTCTAACTTTCTAGACACGTTCAACAGATATGAACTGAGTGGCCGCTTTGTGCCAGGGCTTGTTCTAGGCACTGGGTATACTATGGCAAACAAGACAGTGCCTTGCCCTCATAGAGCTCACATTCTAATAAATAATATGTAGAGAGGGAGTTTTTTTACATAAAACATGATTGTATTTGTTCTTTCATAATATGATTTTTCACTTAACAATACATTATTAACATCTTTTCATACAAATAAAAATAATTGTACATCATTTTTAGAGCTGCACAGTACTCCATTGTACGGCTAAATTAAAATTTATTTAATAAATCCTCTAGGTTAAACAACTAGACTTTTCAAAGTTATCAACAACACTTCTATGAACATTGAGAGTCTTTTGAATATCGTACTTTTGATGCTTTTCTTACTGGCTAATTTCAGGAATCATTGTTAACATACTTAACTTTTCTTTTGAAACACCCTTCACTTTAGTGGTGGCATAAACTTAATTTTTAACTCTCTATTTCTTTTTTCTCAAGTTTTTTTTTTTTTTTAAATTGTGCTTTAGGTGAAAGTTTACAGAGCAAGTTAGTTTCTTATTAAACAACTAATACACAAATTGTTTTGTGACCTTGGTTGCCAACTTGGTTATGTGTCAACATTCTTCCATTCTTGACTCCGGGTTCTGTTTCCATTCGTCCGGTTTTCCTGTCCCTTCCCGCTTTCTCGTCTTTGCTTTCGGGCTGGTATGCCCATTTAGTCTCGTATACATAATTGAACTATGAAACATATTCCTCACGTGTGTTATCGTTTGCCCTATAGACCTGTCTAATCTTCGGCTGAAGGGTGAACCTCGGTCTCTTCATTTCTGATCAAAGAATCTACAGGTTGTTTTCAAAGTCAGAGTAAAGTACGACATATTCATGCACTTAATTCCAAGCAATGTTTCTCTACCATTAAGGCCTTGGAAGCAGATACCTCACTAGAAGATTCCTGACCCATTTCTTGCAGGAAACCACCCTGCTATCCTTCGTCTGGAGTCCCTGGGTGGTGCAAACGGTTAACACCTTTGGCTGCTAACTGAATGGCGGGCGGTTTGAGTCCACCCAAAGGTGCCTTGGAAGAAAGGTCTGGTGATCTACTTCTGAAAAATCAGCCATTAAAAACCCTATGGAGCATAGTTCTGCTCTGACACAGATGGGGTCTCCAAAAGTGGGAGTCAACTCAACGGCAACTGTTTTATTGCTGTTATTTTCACCTTTATCCTCATGGCACTGGGTTGAAATCTCTGAAACGGAGGGAATGACTCTCTAAAACATTTGTCTACACCAAAGGCATTATAGTATTTTGATGAAAACCCCAGGCACTGAACAGAGTAGGTTTACTACTTGACCCATTTGACCCATGGGTGGCCAAGAAGCAGTTGAGGAAGTGTAGCTGAAAATGAAGTTTGGGTGGAAGTGGGAGCTATCCACATTACATATTTCCTGAGAAGCCTTTGATCCTAGATAACTCTTAGAGAACTGTGAGTTTGGCAGTTTTGCAGGGGATGAGACAGTTATCCTAGAAAATACGATACAGAAAGTCTTCAACTCACATTATTTCCTAAAGCTCAATGGAAATCCATTACTTAGAACTTAGAAAAAATAATCAAAGAAACGATTCAGCAATTCACTTGAACCACAGCTATTCTTCACACATCTATTATGTGCAAAGTACTGTTATAATACAGTTACAATGATTATTACAATCTCAAGCTAGTTCACCAAGACTTTCACCCTCAATGAAGTTGAAAGTCTGTATCTTCCATGAAAAATTGTATATAACAACATACTGTTGTATTCTTTGATACATTTTTAATTATCTACTATTTTGAAGGAATTATGCAAGGCACTGTGAAGAGCTATAAAGATGAGTCAGACCGAAACTTGTCATTAAAGAATGAATTGATTACAGCTGCGCTGTTTAATGCACTAGCCTCTAGCCACAAGCGCTACCGAGCACTCGAAATGCGGCTAGTCCGAATTGAGACATGCTGTAAGTAAACTCCACCACTCGTCTGTCAGTTTATCGTACTGTGGTGGCTTGCGTGTTGCTGTGATGCTGGAACCTATGCCACTGGTATTTCAAATACCAGCAGGGTCACCCATGGTACAGTGGAGCTTCCAGACTAAGAAAGACTGGGAAGAAGGACCTGGCAACCTACTTCTGAAAAAATTGGCCAGTGAAAACCTTATGGACAGCAGCAGAACATTGTCTGATACCGTGCAAGAAGATGAGCCTCTCAGGTTGGAAGGCACTCAAAATACAACTGGGGAAGAGCTGCCTCCTCAAGGTAGAGCTGACCTTAAAGAGGTGGATGGAGGAAAGCTTTCAGGACCTTCATTTGCTAGTACAGACCGGATTTTAAAGAGTTAGCGTGAAAAATAGAATGCAAAATCTTTCATTAATATGATTTTATAATGACTATATGCTGAAATGATAATATTTTGGATATTTGGGTTAAATAAAATATATTATTACAATTAATTTCACCTGTGTCTTTTTAGTTTTTTAAATGTGGCTACTGGAAACTTTCAAATGACATACATAGCCTGCATTATATTTCTGTTGACAGTGCTGATCTACACAATTATAGTTACCACTTACTGAGTGTCTATTATATGCCAGATAATTTTATATCAATTATTTGTAATACTCTGTTACAAAGTATGTGTTACAGATGAGGAGACTGAGGATTTAGAAAGGTTATGTTAATTCACTATTGAACACACATTTCTAGCATATTTTCTATGCTGTTCTAGGCAGTGGAGGAGATACAACAAAACAAAGTCCCTGCTCTCATGAAACTTACCTTCTAGTGGGAAAAAAGCTAATACACAAATAAATTAACATAAAAAAATCTTATCAGGCAGTGGCAGGGCTAGATAAAGCCTGTAAAAGCATGGGGAGTGCTCAGAATTGGAGTGAAGGTGGGGGGCTATTTTAGATAACAAGGTCTGATTTAGGAAATAATATTGGAGTTACTATTCCCTCTCCTTGAGCATAGAGAATGCGACCCAGCTGGGGCTGGGCCCTCACAGACTCACAAAGACATGTCAACTGGGCCCTGAGATAGACAATAGATGGGACAATCTCAGAAATTATTTTAAGGAAGTTTTCACAAAAGCCCATCAAACAGAACACAAAAGACTTTCCACTCTTACCTTTTTCTATTAGCATTTAGTGAATAGGAATTTGTTGGACCAATGAAGACCCTCCTGACTCTTGTTACTGAAACCTGTACCAATGATTGTTAAGAAAGACAATTTAAAATGTAGGATCACAGTTTCCAGCCAATCTGTGAAAAGGTGAAGCTTTCATTGTTTTTGCCCATTTGTAAAGTTCATATACACTGATGGCTCTGTAACAGTTCTTTGGACTCGGGTAGACATGGCTGTGGCAGTATGCTTGTCTGTTTTCCCATTCTTACCTATTCTGTAATGTTCTTTGGACTCGGGCAGAGGTGCCTCTAGCAGCAAGGTTGTCTGCTTCCCACTTCTGTCCTTTTGAATACATGCCAAATAAAACTTTCTTTTTGCTTTACCAAACTTTATGATGTTTTTCCCCTACAACAGGTCTGAGAAGGGGTTGCCATCTGAGCAAAGATGAGTGAAGTGAGGGAGCAGCCCTGCAAATACCTACCTGGGTGGGAGCTTCTGGGAAGAGGCAATAAGTGAAGGAGTAAAGGACTGAGTTGGGTTGTGCTTTGCAACCTGGAGGAACATCAGGAGAACCATGGTGCTGGAGAGCAGAGAGCAAGGGAGAGGAGAGGAAGCAAGGGCCAGCTCACGTAGGGTTTGGAAGCCGCGACTAGGAAACGTTAACATATGGCTTCCACTGCCCTAGGAAGCATGGACTGTTGTGGGGCATGGGTAGAACCTGGCAAGAATGGAAGCCGGAGACCAGTTAGAGGCTACTACAGTAGTACAGAAGAGAGATCGTACAGTGGAAGAATGGAGGCTTCAACCGGTTCTGTCTGACTCAGCCACTGTAAGATTTTCTGTCCTAGCTACAAAGTATAAAATAATCTAAAAATTATCCAGAGGATTCAAACTGCAGAGATCAAACATCTGGACAATTCAACCCTTAAAGTATATTTGGGAGTCTGCACAGTGATCTGAATGGGCAATGAAAAATCACTGCCTAACTTCATGGGATAGTAATTTATCTTTGTTGCTTGCTTTCTGTCAATTTAACCTAAGGGAAGTGGACTTGAGATCGGTAATTGGCAGAGTGGGACGGCAGGATCTTTAAGTCATACTCAGATCAGGCAACTTAGCTTTATTTTTGCCAAAGAAAAGTGTTTAGTTGAGCCAGATGACAATTTTGTAGCTTAAACTATTTACACTGGCTCTCCCCATCTTCTGAATTCACTCCCATAATTGCTAATTCTGAGCTTAAGCATGGCTACACAAGCAAAACAGAGTTAAGGAAAGAACTAGAAACTGACTATGCCTTGGATACATTTATATTTAGCCTGGATAACGCCACTCAACAAGTCTGTTTTAATGGATGGAAGTGCTTATACAAAGAAAGCATCCTAAGGGTCAAATGTTGTGTAGGCCAAGATCCTCCTCTGAGAGCTAAATGAAGATTTAAAGCAGTTACCCATGTTTCAAGTGGAAACAAATAGAAATCAATCACAAGGACCCCCAAAAGTCACGTCATGAGAAAAAAGAGGCTCTGTCCTAACCCTACAGGTTGGTTTATTTACTTTGATGGAACTCACTGGAAAATTGTTCAACTCCACGCTTCACTATGCCTGTGTGGATGTGTTTTCTGCATGTTGGATGTAGTTCCTGTCAGTCAGGCACTTTCCAGGAGCACTAAAATGTGCAGATTACACACATCAAAGGCAGGCTGCAACTACTGTAGCTGAAATTTACACAAATCTGTGCTGCGAGTAACTGGATAAACAATGAGACTAATGACCTTGTTCTGCATTAATCTCCATATGGCTCAGTTGGTAGTACTCTTGCCTTTAGGCGAGAAGGTTGTGGCTTTGGCTTCTAGCCTCAAACCAGGGATTAGGCACTTGCCCAATGCTGACAGAGCCCAGGGCCTTGCTCCTACAGCCCAGGAAGCCTGAGAATACTACAGAAGCCACCCATCTTATGAGGTGCAAATGCACCTCTATTGCTGTTTCCACTGAGGAAAGAAATTTAAAAAATAAGTAAATCCCCTAGCCATGCCTCCTCCTTCAGAGAATTTATTTTCTTCAATGCAGGGCCCAAGGTTTCCCCTGAGGACTTTCAAGAACTCCCTATGGTACCCCCAAAGCATGACAGAACCCTGAATGCCTTCGCCCATGTTCCTCTGTTGACCAAAATGGCTACACTTGTAAAGAAGAGTTAAAGGGAGGAATGTAGTTGACCAGGGAACTAGATTGGCATTCACTTCTAATCTGGGATACTTGGGGCAAGATATGTTTTTATAAACAGAAGATGTTCTTTAAGTGCCCCCCCCCCAATGCTATAGAGCTCCTTCAACACTGTTGGCAAAGGCTGAGCACTGCGGCTAGCAAGAGACAACCAAAAGAGATGGAGCATCTAAGGAGGGGTTTTCACCCTGGGCAACGTTGGGCCACGGTGAATGGGCAGAAGGAGACAGAAGCACGGAAAACCACCATTACCCCTGCTTTCATCACTTTGTATAAAGGTCACACTGAAAAGTTTATACTGGGAGGTTGAGCTCAGGAAAGGACTCCATTGGTGGGGTTGCCTTAGTTAAAAAGTATCCCAAATGAGGCACACACAGCTAAATACCCTAAGTACTATGCATGTGGTACTCCTGTCACTTCACAGCCAGCCCCAGCCATAATCTTTACTGCACTGTAAACTTAAGATGCCTCAAGCCTAAGATATGCAAACACATTCTGTTCTAAAACATAAATTCTCCAACAGAAGAACGGATAAACAAACTATGGTACATACACACAGTGGAATATTATGCAACTATAAAGAACAATGATGAATCCGCAAGGCATCTCACAACGTGGATGAATCTGGGGGGCAAATATTGTATGAGGACACTATTGTAAGAACTCAAGGGAGGGTTTACATATAGAAAAAAAAACCATTATTTGATGGTTATAAGGGTGGGGAGGGAGTGGGAGGGGAAATCACTAACTAGATAGTAGACAAGTGTCAACTTTGGTGAAGGGAAAGACAATACACAATATAGGGAAAGTCAGCACAACTGTACCAAAGCAAAAGCACAGACATTTCCAAGAAAAATCCAAACACTTTGAGGGACCGAGTAGCTGGGGCTGAGGGCTGGGGACCATAGTCTCGGGGGACATCTAGGTCAGCTGGCATAACATAGTTTATAAGAAAATGTTCTACATCCCACTTTGATGAGTAGCATCTGGGATCTTACAGGCTTGTTGGCAGCCATCTAAGATACATTTATTGGTCCCATCCTGTCCGGAGCAAAGGAGAATGAAGAAAACCAAAGATACAAGGAAAATATTAGCCTAAAGGACTAAGGGATCACATGAACCAGAGACTCCACCAGCCTGAGCTCAGAAGAACTAGATGGTGCCCGGCTACCACCACTGACTGCTCTGACAGGGATCACAATAGACAGTTCCAGACAGAACACGAAAAAATGTAGAACAGAATTCAAATTCACAAAAAAAGACCAGACTTACTGGTCTGACAGAGACTGGAGGAACCCCCTAGACTATGGCCCCTGGACACTCTGCTAACTCAGAACTGAAACCATTCCCAAAGCCCACTTTTCAGACAAAGATTAGACAGACATAAAAAACAAAACAATAACACACATAACACACATGTGCTTCTTAGTTCAATCAAATATACGAGACCAAATGGGCAAAAATGGGACAGGAACTGGATGAACGGACACAGGGAACCGGGAGTGGAAAGGGGGAGTGTGCTGTCACATTGTGGTGATTGTAACCAATGTCGCAAAACAATATGTGTATAAATTTTTGAATGAAAAATTTAACTTGAGCTGTAAACTTTCACCTAAAGCATAGTAAAATTTAAAAAATACATAAATAAAACATAAATGCTGATGGGATTTACACAGTCCCAAGAAACACCTCTTATACACCTTTATAGTCAGTTCCCATGAGTCCTTATTGCTGCTGCTGTTACTAATATTTTATCCACATATACGTTACTCCTTTGACAGTCCATCACGCCTCTCAGGCTATTCTCAGTTCCATTGTGAGTTGTGTTATATGCCTCACAAAAAAATTCTATGCTTTTAAGTGTCATTTTTTTTCATCCATGAATCTGTTAAGAGCTCATTATAAAAGTGAGGCAGAGTTAGGGCAAACTCCCTCTCACCTTCAAAGTTCTTTCTCCCACAGCACTCACTCTCACAATAAAAAAATGCTGAGGTGATTTTGGTGGGCTTCATTACATAACTGTTAGAGATGTAGAGATGGCCACAGCAGTGGACGTTCAAGTGTGAAGCCATCCCCATTTGCTCCTGTGGTAAGGGTTTCTAGTACTTTAGAAGTATATCCCTTACTGTTTTGCAATTTACAGGTAAGTCCCTGGGTGGTGCAAATGGAGCCAAAAGTTTGGAGGTTCTGGAAGTTCTAGGCCACCCAGAGGTGCCATGGAAAAAAGGCGTGGTGATCTAATTCCGACAAATCAGTCATTGGAAACCTTATGGAGCACAGTTCTATTCTGACACACATGAGGTCACCATGAGTTGCTTCCAATTCCAAGGCAACTGCTTGGGTGTTCGTTTTGTTATTTATAATGAGCATCTTTGTTTTATGGACTAATAATACCTTATTTGTACATACTTCCACATGCATTATCTCACTGAATTCTTACAACAGCCTTGTCAAGTGGGCTACTATTACATCCATTTTGTAGAGCAAACTGAGTCTGGAGGAGGCTAAATGGCTTGCCTGAAGTCACACATGGCTTGAGAGGCAATGGCAGAGCCCACCTCACACCCAAGATTTCTGACTTTTTGCATTACACTACTTCAAAGCTGTCTATTTTTATTGGCTACCCCAGAAACAAAAAAATACCACTCTAAGAGTGTATTCAAGAAGGGACTTTATTAACCACAAAGATACAAACTTTTGTGGCTAATTAGTGTAGGAAAAGATCTCGACAGTCTATAACAAGATTTCAGATTCAGAGACCAGTTTTGATAGTGCTTTGATTAAAAAAAGATACCAACATTGGTTTTTCAGAATCTAATTTCTGTGGGGAAAAAAAACAAAAACAGCTATGTGGTACACCGTACGGAGTGTTGAAAAACAAAAAGCACCACGCACAATGGACATATACACACGTGTTGTGTCAGCCTTCACTCCCCAAATGCGGCTGCAGAAGAAAAGTGGGAAGCATGCTGAAATAAGACAATATTTATGGCTGGAGAAATTCGGCTTCACATAACGGTAATTATGAACAAGATCTTTTCCCTAATAAAAATTACTGCAAAACAAAATCTGGAGAAACTGTTTCCCTGTGTTCTCTTCATTTTATTCCATGTGCTCTAGGATGGTTGCGGGAAAGAAAGGGAGTGAGTAAAAGAGAGCAGAGGGAGAGAGAAAGAGCCATAGCGAGAAGGCCTCTGCTGAGGGTTGGTTTTGCTTTAGAAACTGGAATGTGTCCAGGCTTGATTTTTATTTTCAATTCACATTTCAGATCCAGCTCCCCAAACTCTTTGATCTTTCTCCCTGTCTCCTTACCCGGAAGAGAACCCTTGGCCTTCTCAGCTGGGAGCTGGGAGCACACGTGGAAAGACTGGCTCGGCTCCACATCCTGGCCAAATTTAGTCACACAAAGGGGCCTGCGAGGGAAGAAAGAAAGGATGAAAGCGGCAGCCGCCGCGACTTCAAAGGCCGCGCCGCAGCGCCCGGCCCTGCGCAAGAGCCGCCCTCCGCAGATATAAGCCGCGGCTCGCGCTCGGGCGGCCTGTCCGCGCCGCCGGCCGGGTGCGCGCCCCCGGCCCGTGGGACCGGCTAAGTGGGGGACGACCGCGGACACGGCGTGGAGGGAGGGGAAGTAGGGGCGTGCCGCCTCCTCTGTGCTAGCTGCCAGCTTCCAGAGGCCGGTCCCCACGCCAAGTTAAAGCGCCTGAGAAAGTTTTAAGAAAGGAGGAAAACGATAATTTCACGTCGGGTCCACTAGGCCGGGCTTCCTGTGGCCCGCAAATTTACTCCAGTTCCCACCTCCATTCCAATTCCATTCTGGGAAACCCAGTTAGAGACATAACGCCTGTTTGTTAACTACCTCGAACGCCATCCTAGGAGCTCGGGTTCCCGCTGGGGGCTAGTGGGTGTTCCCGTCGCGGAACCGAGTCGTGAGGGCGCTTTGCTGGGCTCTTTCTGGCCGATTCTTCTGCGCTCTCCCCGCAGTCCCGCGTTCTGCCGTTCCTGCCTGCGGCCACCCTGGCTTAACTCCTCTCGCACCGGGCAGTCTCCCGTGAGCTCTGGCCTCCGGGTTGGCAAAGGGTCAGCCGGCAGTGCCCACAGAGTGGAGTGGAATATGGCTTTCCCTGCCGGCCGTAGGAGTACCCGGCCCTTCAACGGTCTCGCCTCCGCGCCCTCCCCAGCGAGGCGCGGACGCTGTGCTCTCTCCGCATACGCATGAGCGCGAAAAAAGCCTGGGGAAGGTGCGAGGGGCGGGCGGCTACAATGCCCTCCGCAGGCGGGCCCCGCTCGCTCCGGCCGCGCGAGGCTGCACCGAGCTGCGGAAGCCCGGCGGTCGCAGGCGACCGGATTTGGGAACGACATTTCACGGTCCCACGAGTTCTCTGTTTCCCCGGCGGGTGAGGGTTTGACTTTGTTTGTCTTTGGAGTAGGCAAGAGGCGGAAGAGCCCCTGGGCCACAAACTGCCATTTCCCTCACCCCCGTTTTCTCGCTTCTCGCGAAGTCCGTTACTCTGAAGATGCCCACAGCTTCAGTCTCCTGGTGAATCTGGGGTTGGGGAACAGAGGGTGCCCGAGTTCCGCCTCTGGAATCCCATTATTCGTTCTTCTGGTCCTTCCCCCTTGCTTCTCGCTTTTCGAGCATTCTCTTACATAGGACCCCACCACCTCCTTCCTTTGGGATCCCACCAAAGTTGTGTCTGGGAGAGATTCCAGCCCACACAATGGGGACGACCCGGAGCCTGGGCGCGGGGTTAGGGCCGAGGGGGCGGCGAGGACTCTGAAGACACCGCGCTTTTCCCTCGTCCCCTGTAATTAAGGACTCACTTGAGTGTCTGTAGCAGACTGATTGACTTGGCAGCAAAATCGCCTGGGGGAGTGGTCTTTTGGTGTGGGTCATTATTCTTGTTCCCCTGCCCCCAAGGCGGGGGCTGGGCCCCAGTTACTCTGTGAGCAGCGAGCCCCGTCTCCGCTCCCCCCTCTCCTCTGTCCCGCCGCGGGGTGGGCGCCTCACCACCTCCTACCCCCCACGCGCAGCGCCCGCTAGGCGCCCAGTGCAGAAGGAAGTGTTGATATAAAACAAGTCGCTGTTCGCTCCCAAACTAAACCCACACAAACCAACCAAAGCCACCAGGAGGGGAAAAACCAACAGCAATCCAGCCAGCCCCTAGCAATTGTTTCACGATCGGAATTCAATCACATCAAAACGCCCCCTGAAACCCACATCCTGGAGGAGTGAACCTGCCACAACCGACCTCCAGTCGTTCGCTCGAGTTCACACGAACAACCTGCCTCTACATCCGAGAGGGAGGGAGGGTGTTTATCCTGCTCCTCACCCACCACATCCCGGACCTGGGATCCCACTCGGGCACCCGAGGAGGCGGCTGCATATGCTAATAGCAGCCCCCACAGGAATTAAAAGAGGCCGCCCGGAGACAGAAATGCCCTTGACAGGGACTACAGCAAACCTGTAGGGAGACAGGGAACGTCTTCCCGGGATTACCTCGCCCCTTTTGCGTCCCCCTGCTTTTTGCCCCAGAAGAAACAGTCTTCACGTGGAAATGTCAACTCGCTCCCAGACAAATCTTTAAGAATTTTGGGTCCGTGTTGTCTATTAAAGGGTCTCTTTAAGCGCAGCCCATCAGAAGATTTGCAACAGTGCTAAAAACAATCAACCAACACCAACGCACACTGCGGGGAGGACAGTCCCGCAAATAAGCAGGGCGTTGGGTGATTTCGTTAGAAACAATGTTTCCAAAGGAGGAGGTTACAGCAAAATACCAAATGTGGCCACCAACCCCTGGCCCTTCTGGTAAACAATTCCCATCAGTTATTGTTCCAAAAATTCCCATCTTCTTTAGCTCCTAATCTCCAGGACACCTGGAGCGGAGCTCCAAATGACTTTGGGAGTCCAGAAATTAACATGAAGGAGACAATGGGATTCGAATTAACTGCAACACTTAAACAAGGGGGATGTAGGAGTCATTTAATCTTTCCTCGGCTTTCGGAAAATACCCTCTGGCCATTCTGTGTGATGCTCACACTTCCTGGCCCCTTTTACCCCATCCTGGATAGTTTGATGCTAAGGAACGTCTACTCTGGCTGCTCTGGTGAAAATGTATTTTCCAGACCTTTTCCTATCCGTAAATTGGCGCAGAGGACTTTTGACTTTGTTTTTCCATATCTCTTTTAGAATAGGGGGTACACATATCTGACATAGCTACGTGTTAACATCTCTGGGGCGCGTTATACTGACACTCATGCATAACTTTAAGGGAAGCTGCATACTATCACCACCCAAAAGAACAAAAATTGGGTTTCTTTCCAACTTTTATAGCATTGCCTTTCAGATGGACTGTAGCTGAATATTCTTTCTGTTTTTCTTCTCTAAGGCATAGTATTGTAAGCTATTTAAAGGGGATTTAATGCTTTATTCTTCCTGGCTTCCCTTACCAGCCCCTTAATTTTACACTAATCCCCCAGATAGAATTTACATGCTCTATGGGACCAACTGAATGCTTTAAAAGATACAGTTTTAAAAATTGCTTCCATATTAAAATCCCACCCCCACGAAGTAGTTACCAGTAGATGAAGTTTGAAGTGCTCATTTAGAGTATTGTATGCCACGTCCAGCAGCCTGCAATATCCCCTTAGGAAAAGAAGAGGGGTCTTTGCATGGTCATTTCTATGCAATAGAGCTAAAGTGTGGTTTCGTAGTGTGTTCCTCATTTGCAATTCAAGTGAGATGGAGACACATTTCTTCATGCCTCCTGTTTACTGTTCTGAGGTTTTACAGATGGCTACTGTATTGGGTACAATAATTTTGCCTGGATTTTTAACTGAGGGGGTTTGAGAGCCAAGGGACAAAATGTAACGTGTTTTCAAACTTCAGCTTCGCTTATACTGTAACTTTCACAAAGCATCTCCTTAAAAGTTCTGTCCTTGTACAAAATGCATCAAAGAGACGGTGGGGGCTGAAGAATTTTTGAGGTTGGATTCGGATTTGAATCTTCAAGCGTCCCTTTGAGCGCAGCAGTCCAAGGTGCCAGGGACTGCCCAGTCCTCCCTCCCTCTTCTGGATTCGCTCTCCTGGGTCCTTTTGCCTCCTCTTTGCCGGCTTGGGTTGTCTTTTTCATTCACATACACTGCAGCGTGTGCCTTCGCAAACCCACGAGCGATCTAGCGTGACTCCGTATATCCCGTGGCGAGGACATAATGAAAGAGATATTGTTTTACAAGTGATAATTAAGATCCAGTCTTCCGTTCCTTCTTCCTCGTCTTATTTTTCTCGGTAAGCTTGAAGATTTTATTTTCGCTGGCATCTCCTCCCTTGTCTCCAAATAGCGTGTGTGATAAATGACAACTCTTTTCCTTGTCCTTCTTGCTTCCGTTCTCCCTTATTAGTTGAGCAATGTCTGTTATATTTTCACCCTTGCTTCTTCTCTCTGTCCCCGATTCCCCCTCATCCCCCAGTCAGAGCATCTATCAATGTGGTGTCGATCACAGCGGCGGCGGCTTCTCTTTCATCTTCCTCCCCGGGCCAGAGAGCGGGAGGGAGTGAGGGAGGCGGAAAGGAGGTGGTGGAGAAACTAGCAGAGGAAGAGGAATGGGGCCGGGGGGTGGGGAGAGACAAGGGAAGAGATACTTAGATGAAGAAGTTAAGCCACTCGGGTTGAGTTTGTCAATTTCACGCGGACAAAGCGAGTCTCTCCGTGGGTTACAAGCACCGCCCGAGCCTTCCTTTCCTCGCCAAGTTGCCTGATCCATCCCTCCAGACACACACACGCGCGCGCACGCACATACACACACCCCAAAACTAGGACTCGTCCTACCGGCTCTGGGAAAAGAAAAAAAAAGCCCTCAATCACCACCTCCTTCTCGCACCTCCCCCCCCCCCCCCGCCCCGAGCGGGCAGCCGAGAGAGCTGGAGGCGGGGGAGGGGAGGGGGAGGAGAAGCGACGCAAGTGGGTAGCGTCGGCGTGGCGCGGGAGGAGGAGAAGCGGTGGGGAGGTGCAGCCGCTCACCTGCGGGGCAGGGCGCGGAGGAGGAACTGGGACTGCGCGCTCTGGAGCCGCGGAGCCGGGACGCTCCCGGAGCCCCGCACGCGACCAAGCTCCCGGCCTCCCTTACCCCTCGGCCGAGCGAACCCGAGGGGCGCAGCTGTTTGCTTTGACAGAGCGGGCCCCGCGGAGGCGTGGAGCGCGGCAAGAGAGAGCCTGCGAGCCAGGCTGAGAAACTCGAGCCGGGAACAAAGAGGGGTCGGGCTGTGTGTGTGTCGGCTCGAACTCTGGGCAGAAGCATTTGGGATCGAGACCCCTGCTGTGACTCCCCGAGACCCCGCCGCGCCCTCCACTGCCTTGTTCCAGCGCTCGCCGGCATAAACTTTATTCTTGGCAAACTTCTTTCTCTTCCATTGCTACTCCACCCCCACCTTCTTCTCCTTCTCCAGCAGATTAAATGCGCCTCGAGAAGGAAAATCGAGCCGAAAGGAAAGGAAGTAAGCTCTAAAACGGACACCTCCAACCCGGGTTGCTCTTTTTTTTTTTTTTTTTTTTAAATTCTTCAGGAAGTGGACATTGCGTTATCTTCTGATTCTCCTTGCGCCTTCTCCATTAGGGTAAACGGAGCCTTTTTGTCCAACTCCCCTTTTCTCGGAAAACACAGTCCCAAATCGGCATCTCTGGAAGATAAGGTGGAGAGGTTTGCGCCGTGACACGCTTTAGGACGGTCCTCTGCATTTTGGCGAGTCGACCCCTTGGGAGAACCGGCTTGCTCCGCGCGAAGACCCCGGCGACGCGGGAGGCGTGGGGTGGCCGCCCAGGGCGAGGCAGCAGAGCGTAGCGCGCGCCGCGCAGACGCCCCAGAGGCGCCGGCCGCGGCTGCCCT
>NW_004444007.1:10281169-10376776 GCF_000243295.1 Trichechus manatus latirostris | reverse complement strand
CTTCCGCCCGCTCTCCTCCCTCACGCACCCTTCCAACTCTTCTTCCCCTTCCTCCTCCCTTTTCGTTGACCCCTTCTCTTTCCTGCTGCCGCCGCGGGTGCTCCCCCAGCGGCGCGGAGATTACACAGCCGTCGGGATGCCCCAGCTCTCCGGGGGAGGCGGCGGCGGCGGGGGGGACCCGGAACTCTGCGCCACGGACGAGATGATCCCGTTTAAGGACGAGGGCGACCCCCAGAAGGAGAAGATCTTTGCCGAGATCAGTCACCCCGAAGAGGAAGGCGACTTAGCCGACATCAAGTCTTCCTTGGTCAATGAATCCGAAATCATCCCAGCTAGCAACGGACACGAGGTGAGCGGGCGGCTGTCCCAAGCCCCGAGAAGCATGGCTGGGTCCCGGGGAAGATCAGAGGAAGGAAGGGGGCGAAGGCGCGGGGCAGCCCTGGCTGACGGGTCCGCAGTAGCTCCCACGTTTGTTTGGGGAGGGAGGTGGTGGTCCCTGGTCTACATTCCGTTTTTGTGTGCGTGTCAAGGGGAGGGTAGCGTGCAGGGAAACTTATACCAAGCGCATCAGTTAGGGGTTCAGTGGGTAAGTCGTTTGTTTACGGACAGGAAAAGCTGCCCTTAACCCGTAACGTTTCTCCTCCGGACGTTTTGGTGGGGTTGAGGGAGTGCGATGAATTAGAGCGAGGATGTCTGAACAACACTGCAGAAAAGTTCTTCCATAAGACGGAAAACAAAGTGCACCCGCTATCTGTTTCGATAGATGTCTCTGCAGAAGTGCGTTAAACCACCAAGAGGCTTAGGTGGAGACCGGGCGAGAGTAAGAGGGGCGGGCGTGGGCCGGGGGCAGGCGGGGCCGTCCCAACTGCCGCCGAGCGGCAGGCCGAGGGGCGCGCGGGGGCGGTGCGAGGCCGGGTTTCTGCCGCCCCGGAGCCCCAGCGCCCAGCTCCGTGTGGGATCTGTGGGCAGGACCAGCCGAGCCATCTCAGGGGGGCCTCGCCTTACAGCCCGCAACACTAGTTTTCTCCAACTGCCGTCACTTGGAAAAAAAAAAAAAAGCGTTTATATTTGGGGTTAGTTTGGGCCCGGATCAGGCCTGAAATCTATGCAGAAGAAAGGCGAATCTAAGAGGAGATGCGGCGGAAGCCGGGGCACCTCGCAGGGGAGGGTGGAAGGCGCTTTATCAGATCTACTGGCGCTGGTAACCCTAGTAGAGTAAATAGAGACACGTGGGTGCAGACGAGAGAAAGCCCCGAGCCGGCCAGCGCGGTAGGGCTATTTCGGGCGGCGCCAAGAGTTTTTGATGGGGGTGGAGGCGGATGGACCCTGATATCCGACACTCTATTGGCCTCCCTCATTCAACAACTGAGAAACCTTTGGAGGAAATCCGGTAGAAGAGTCTTGACACCCAAATGATTGCACCAACGTTTTTTCCCTCCAAAGAAACTTGGAGGGTATACCCTTTTTCCTTAAATGGCATCTTTCTGCCCCAAAAAAGAAAGCGTGTGGTTTTGGGGGCGGGGAAATTTGGGGTTTTAAACAACACGTTTAAGAACACCTCAGGTTACCTTCTCTATCCAAATGGCAGGGGTGAGTACGCATTTTGGAAGGCTGGGGGGACGCGGGTTCTGAGATTATCCCCTGAATCTTATCCCAACATGTCAGTTTGAGAAGCGATCAGGGCGATTGGGGTGCGCCTAACCCCACTTAAAAGGTTTGTGACTATGTGTGGCTTGGGGAGAGGAGATCTGCGAGAGGAACCACCTAACATCCAAAACACTCAGACGCTTTTTTGCCGAACTCTCGTATTTAAAGAGAAACCCTTTTTTCCCTTTCTACCCATTTTGTTTGCCCTTCGTTAGTCCATAAATAAATTTTGCCACCCACTGGAAATTTTTCTACACTTCTCTGGTCTGGGAAGAAAGGCACTGCGTTTGAAGCGAGAACCAGTGTATTAGGGCTTTGTTAATCTTTGCCGCGGTGGCGAGCGGGCATAGGGCAGACCTATGGTGAAGGAAGATGGTGAAGGGGTAATACCACTAATTTGCACGTGGTTGAAGTCTGGGTGGATGGTGGTTACTAGAACTGATAGGTAATTGAACTACCTTTTAGGTGACTGTAACCTGACTCTGATTTTCCTGCCTTTAACCACAAAACAGTTCTACTTTTCTCTGGTAAGCATGCATGCACACAGCCAGCCTTGGTAGATAGGGAGCCGGAGTGGAGCTCCTGCAGGACTTGGATGAGGGCAGTGGCTTTAGAACCTCATCTATGAGTGGTTGGCTTGCTTATGTTTAAAATGTCATTTTCAGTTGCAAAATATTTCAGCACTCTTTTAATCAGCTCTGATGGAAGCAAACAGAGGCCGAAAAGTCTTATCAGAACACTCACCCCATTAACTCAAACTTCTATCGTATTAGGCCTCCAAGTAGCCTTGATGCGTTTTAGGAAACAGAAAAGTATGGGAATCATTCCCAAATTTACTAGATTGCTAGTGTTTTGTTATTATTATTATAATTTCTAATTCTTGGTAGATAATAGTCCCTCCAAAATACAAGCTGAATAAAAAAGGAAAAAGATTGCCTACTATTTAACCCTAGCCTGTGCCTCTTAGATTAATAAAACAGGCAGACTGGGTACACCTAAACCTCGTCCTTTGAGTTACCAGTGGACACACACTTGTATTGTTATTGTCAGAAACTCTAAGGTGATTTTCTTTCTTTTGTGGGGTGGGATTCATGCCGTTAGGTGGCCAGACAAGCTCAAACCTCTCAGGAGTCCTACCATGACAAGGCCAGAGAACACCCTGATGAAGGTAAGACACTGATGATAGATTCAACGTCTTTGAATTTTATCATTTCACATAAACAATTTGTGTCTGTAGTTGCTTGGCTACTTTTATTTGAGTTCAACAAACAGAGACCAGATGTGATAAGACTGTGCCTACTGTTTTCACAAAATTGGAAAGAAAACCCAGGAAACTTAACAGCTTATCTCTAATGTATATTTGTATCATTTAAAAAATGTCTTTGAATGAATTAGGAGGCTTTGGGTTTCAGTTGATTTCCAGATTCTTTGGGGGAAGAGGAAACGTCTATAATGAATTTTTCTCTTTTCCTCACTTTACCTTAAGTACGAAATAGCTTAGGTCTTCAGTATTTTTTGTGTGTCTTGTTACGAAGGATGACAGTTTATACTAACTTATTTTAAAACAAGAAGAGTTTTGAATGGGTTTTCATTTGTACAATTGGTGTTTCTTGTGAGAAGGTAGCAGTGAATGCACAGTCGGCACAAGGCTTAGTAAAGCAGAACCTAACTTGTAAAAATACAGTTTTATTCTTATAGTTAGGAATTAGGCACATCAAACATGATAATCAGACTGTCTCCCTATGCCTAATTCTTGCTCAAAACTTTTAAAGTTACATATTTTTCAGAGTTAAGAGAACTCCCAGTGACTTTAGAGTCAAGTAATTTGTAGGATTTTCTTGTTGACGAGTCTGCGTTTCTATTTCCCTTTAATTACTTAAAATTGGCCTGACCAGAATGAAGTGTTCATGCAAACAATATTTCAGCCAGAAGAAAAAAGAGAAGAGATCTATACTAGCAGGCTTCCTTTTCAACTACAAATAGTTACACAGATTAAAAAGAAGAAATCTGTAGACTGAAAACACACAAATTATTCTGACAGAATGATATAAATGTAGCGCATAAAATTAAGCCTCCTGGAGTTAATCCTTCATAAATTTGGGTAGTTGCCCAAATACTAGGTACAGCTCCCTCTTAGTAGAATAGTTCTCTTTCAGAAATCTAAAAGCACAGGCAGAATTTTTTAGTTTGCGTATGAGGTGAAGTATAACTATATGTTATATCTAGACCACCTAATGTTATGTTATAGCTTTAGATTTGTGTATGTTCTTCCATGTGTCTGTATTTCATAGTCCAGTTTGTTAGTATTAAGACAAATTAAGTTAGATGGATAACACTTATTTTTGTAAAAACACCAGCCAATCGTGGAAGTAAATTGAACCACATGTTTTTAAAACATCTGGTTCACTGCTAAGCCATTTAAGAGAATAAATACTGTCCATCTAAAATAGATCATGATAATTCAGTTAGAGTATTTTGTAAACAAATCTTTTATGTATGGTCTGATTTTCTTAAAACTATTAGATTTTCAGATGAAAAAATATAGTGATATAGAGAGGGAAGTTACCATATTGTTGATTGTTCTTTGAACTCTCTCAGGAAAGCATCCAGATGGAGGCCTCTACAACAAGGGACCCTCCTACTCGGGTTATTCCGGGTACATAATGATGCCAAATATGAATAACGACCCGTACATGTCAAATGGATCTCTTTCTCCACCCATCCCAAGAACAGTGAGTAACATGTTGATGTTGCAGATTATTTCAGAGGTGCAAATTGATTTGTATTTTGGCCGAATGTTTTATTTCAAACCCATTGGAAATTCTTTCATTACTATATATGACCAATCATTGCTTAATTAGAGCTGTTACGATGAATGGCTGTTTTAATATAGTGCTACCTTTGATGTCTTGCACTTGGAATTTTAGCTTTTGGCTTTTTAATTAGGATTAATAAATAAAAGATTATGAGTTATCATGAATCAAATGAAGTTAAATCAACAAATTCGTGATTTTATGAGTATTGTGCATTTTGTGCTGATGAGAGGAAAAAATTGATTTAATCTTTTAGTCAACTAGATATGCGATAGCTTTCACTGCTTATAAGCTATCTAGAGTCGGCTTTAGAGAAGTAGTTAAACTACCTTAGATTTTACTTAGGCTTTTAAAACGTCTCTTGTTTTGTATTAGTTGGTATTTCTTTAACATCACCTGTGGTGCGGAGGGTTAGCTGTTTTTACTTTAAATTGTTGAGAGTGTATCACTTGAAGATAACTAATGAAAATTATTCCTTTTTTTAATCTGGTGGTTCAGTTAACTTTTAAAGTTCTAAAAATGTAATTCATTAGAATTTAAGGTATGCTACTTGATGATATTACTCTTTTCTTGGGAAGTGTAAATAGGCTCATTTATGTCGTAGGAAAAACATTTAAAGGGAAACTTGCGTAGTATGTGAATGTGAAGTGTGCTGGTGCTTAAGTTCTTCTCCCAAGGGCCTGAGGATTGTCCCTCCAGTAATAGGGATGGATTTTTACTGATCCATCCATATAGTTACCTTCTGTCCAACCTCCCTTTTCCTCTACTGCCCACCCAGGATCAAAATCACGTACAGAAGGTCTTGGGCATTAGGGTTTCAGTTTAACTGGCCCCCCTGGGGATCAAATCCAGGATCCTGAAATGGAACCAGTGAGTTTTGCCTTGTTCTTGCCTTTTTCGCTCAGTGTTTACACCAACTGAAATATCAGTCACAACATCTGAGCAAAGTATGGTTGTTGAATAAAATAAATCTAGGAGGGAAAAGATTCTCTCAACTAGCTGATTGTAATCAACAGTATTAACAAACAGGAGTACTTGTGGTTATCTTGATTATCCAGAGCCCTCAGCTGTTGAAATGATAGGTATATGAAATATCATAAACACTTCATGTGGGCACTATGATTTAGAAGTTATTTTAATTATTTTTCTATAAATTTCAAACAGATATTTGACCTTTCAGGTAGAAAATAAGATTTTTGTAATTTTCATAGAGCAGCTAAAATTGATCTCGGAGAACTTGTGAGAGCTCCTAGAGGAGATGGGCATTTCACATTTTATTTTGAAAGACTTTTCAAATATTTAATGATAGAGATGTCTGTGTGGTACATACGACTTTGCTACATGAAGAAGTGACTGAATTAATAAAACCAATTATATTTTAATATTTAGAGACCACCCCAAATAAATGCTTCTCGGTTTTAAAATTTGTGGGCACGCCTATATTTATTGAACTAAATATGTAAACGCATAAGCTATTTCTTTTATAGCTGGGTAGGTTTTCTTGTTGCTCTGTTTTGCTTTTTGTTTTGTGTTTTGGGGGGAAGAGAATGTGTTTTACATAAGGAGTAACTGAAGATACTTCTTATTTCAGTGTTAGAATCATGGATTTAGTTGGAAGTAAGCAAATTCTATTTAGCTTTGGATTTTGTAAATAGGCTGGCTTCTGTTTAAAGGCTTTTTAGAAGAACAAATCATCTTTCTGACAAATGAAATTATAGTCTCTGGCTTGGCAGCAATAGAAAATAGCCACTAAAACAATCTTACACTTTTGACTGTGCATGTAGTTAATGCTTAGTAAGTATTTGTGGAATTTATTCTTAGAGAGATCAGCCATGTCTGCCTTCAAAACTGTGTGTGTGTATATATATATTTAAAATTCAGTGTAATGATATTGATATTTATAAATTATCCCTAAGAATATTGAACATTAAACTTCTCTTTAAGCCTGCATCCTGACTTAGGTCTCTCCAGCCTTTTCTTCCACCCGCAAGAATACTAATCATTTTGAAATTTTGATAGAATGGAAGGTATTTGTTGTTAGTGTATGTATTAAAATTTTGAGGTCAGTGAATGGAACAGTCATTCATTGTTTAAGAAAGGTTTGTGGCCAGGATAAATGTTGGTGGGTGTAGAGCTAAAGAAAGGGGTGTGATCAGGATACTTTACCGTGTTATCTGCTGCTTTGCTTTCTTCTGTTACATTTTAGAATATATTTATTTTAGGCACGTTTTCCTGTGATATTCTGTAGTTTGCACAATTCCAGAAGCTTTTCAATTTTAACCGCAAGACTGTCATTTTTTTTTTTTTTTTTTTTTTTTGGCGAAAATATACATAGCCAAAGATACACCATTTCAAAAACTATGTCTTTCACTTGCAACCTTCTGCTATGAGTTAAAATTGACTCAACAGCAATGGGTTATTTTTTTTTTTTTTTTTTTTTTAGGGTCCAACCCAAGTGAGTTCCAATCTTTGGTTTTTAATACCGAACAGCTGTTTTTAATGTGTCTGAGATCAAAAACACTTAACCGGAAGGCAGCCTCTCTTCTTCACCCGTAACCACACTCTGCCTTCCTGCTCTTTAACTCTTGTCTTTAGCAAGACTGTTTGTGTCACTGACATCTACAGTGATAGGTTTTCACGCAGGGTGTCAGGAGCTGCGTGACCATTTGCGTCCGGGTTTAGGGTGGGAACATTCTCCAGCAAGCTTGTTGCTTAATTTGCATTACAAAACAACTGTTGTTTACTGCATCTGTTACCCAAAGGCTTAGGACTGGAAAACATTGTCTGCCATTTGTAGGTAACTGTGGCACCGTGGTTCAGTGATATGGCTGCTAACCAAAAGGTCAGCAGTTTGAATCCACCAGCCCCTCCTTGGAAACCCTGTGGGGCAGTTCTTCTCTGTCCTGTAGGGTTGCTATGGATTGGAATCAACTTGACAGCGGTGGGATTTTTTAATGGATAGGTAATCCAGAGAATACCAACTATGGCCAACTGGTGCGCAGAAATGTTTTTTGCTGGAAGTTCATTTAAACAGTTCTATATGATGCTTCTCTTTTTTTAGATAAACACTGACATATATACATTCGTACAGCTTTAACCTATGACCTAAGAATGGTATAATCTACTCAGGAGATCCACCTTTACTGATCCAGCTTTTTTTCTTTTTTTTTTTTTCTGTCTGAGGGACATTTTAATTGGCAGATTACATCCTTCCAGAACTGGACATCTTAGAGGTGTGCATGCCTATACCAGAAATTTTATGAGTGGATCTCTCACAGAATGTTAAATAAAAGTTCTTAGTTCAGCTAAGCTGAAAGTGCCTAGATAATGCATTGGTGTCAGCGTGCGTTCTTAAAGCAGAGTAAACCTTGGCTTGAGTTGATCTTTTTCTTAGAGTTGAAAGAAGATGCAGAAACCTGTTAAATATTTCAGAGCAGGGACCCTGGAGAGTTTATTAAAAGCAAACTCCCAAACCTTTCTTGCTCTAAACCTTATTTATGAAAATCCCTGTAGGCCAATGGTAAAGTATTAAAAGAAAAAGATAGTTCTTTACCTCCTCAGTTCAGTCCTGGCACTTGTGTGCCGAAACGCAGTGTGGAGAGTGAGTCTGGCTGGCTGTAACATAGTGAAAGTTGCCATTAGTTTAATGCACTGTGGTTATTCATCTTAGGTGTCAAACTTCCATTTGTCCCTCATGCAACCCAAATGTTTAACACCTCAGAAGAGAAACATCTCTTCTGCTGCTGGGGGAGGGAAAGTCTGCAGAACCTAGTGCAGGAAGCTCCAGCTAACGTTGCAGCTCAAAGTCATAAGCAAACCACAATAACACCTGGTCAGTGTAGTGCTGCTAACTTCATTGTTTTTGTTTCTTTGTGATCTTAGAATGGATCTTTTAGGTGGGAAAGGAAGATGTGTGTGTTCCCATTTCAGCTTTTTTTTTTTTTTTCCTAAACATAGCTATGAAAATGTTCCAGGGTGTTTTTTTTTTTTTTTTTTCCATTATTTTGAGCAACTCAGTTCTGTTGTATGACTTTTGCCTTAAGGGAACCAACATTTTGATTTCTGATGGTGACAGTTATGCTTTCTTTCTTGTAACTTTGACTTAAAACTCTCCCCTATATTTATATTTGTTTACAAATTTGATTTTGTCATTGCTCACATCTGATATTAAGGAACTAAGGTGGATTTGTCTAATCAGTAAGCTTCTGAACACCACTGCATATCACATTGTTGTATAGCTTTGAAAACAATCACAGAAATAATACTTAATTCAAGGGTAGAAGGAGACTATAGCTTATATTTCAAGCAGGATTTTTAAGGTAGAGTGTTTTTGGATTTTACTGCAAGGAGCTACTTAATCTGACTTACTAAAAAATTATTTTTAATTTTCTAATCTAATTTGTATACTTTTTTGAAGCTAAGCATATTTAGTTTCCCCTTGTACATCAAGTGCAGGATTAGTTAAGTTTTGGAAAGTTTTCTATGTCAAATTTGAATGTGCGTATCGGGAGAATGTATGGGAAGAGTCCTCAGAACCCCCCAAATTCTTCTGTTTAATTCATTCTTAATTGCACTGCTTCAGAGTTGGTAAAGGCTCACTCGGGAGCTATTGCCATTCGCCATCAGATATATTATGGCCAAACGGTTTGCTTACTCAAGTGTCTCAGGGAGCCATACTACCTGTGACCGTCTAGGAGCTAATAGTGTACTGGCATAATTGTAAGGCAAGAGTATGATCGTTATTCAGATATATTTTTTGAATTGACTGTGGCAGTTTCTTCTTCATTCATAAAGACACGAGAACAACCCAGAAGATATTCATTAGTTTCGCTAAGGCAAGACCATTGAGCCAACGTGCAGAAAACCTTGCTCTTTGAAGTGCACCTGCCCCCCAGCGCCCACCCCACATTCCATGCAGGCCCTGGATTGGCTCTCACCAAGCCCATTATTTCAGTACAGTCTCTCTTGTGCTCAGAGACTCGTGTGTGATTTAACAGGACATAAGTAGGGCCTCAGAAATGGATTCATGTGGACTTGAACTTGTAGCCTCATGAGGGCTTTTCCGTAATCATCTTAGAAAATTTTGCATCTATCCAGTTCTTTTTCTGTTTTTATTTCCTTATTTCTTTTTTTTATTAATCCTGTTGGATCTTTAAGCAAACCATTTTTAATTTATGCTGTTGAAATTTTTTAAAGCAATCGGATCACTCCACTCCTCTCTGACTCCTTTTGTGCCTGATTTACGTACCGTAGACATGATTGGGATTTTATAAAACTGGTTTCTCTTTGGTTTTGGGGAAAGATGTGAAATTTAAAGAGAAAATGTGCCCACACTGTCTATGTGTTTTATTCTAGAAAGAGCTAGAGCTCAGTGTTGTACAGGGGCTGCTGTCATGGGACTAAAGGTTTTTCTTTCTTTTTTTAAGGGATTCATTTAAACTTGACCTCTGTAAAGTTTTTTTTTTTTTTTTAATCCTTTAAATTTTTTGTTTAAGTGATTATGCTAAGCTGAGCCAGAAAGCGAATGCTCTGGTAATCAAGAGAAATAGTACTGCTTAGTACTGTCCCTTCAGGTCCATATTCATTTGGAAGAGGCAACCACTGGACTTCATTTAAGTAATTTAAAAAACACGTTGTAGGTCTCATGATCATTGTTTAAATATTAATTGTGATTTAATTATGAAGTCAGCAATTTAGAAACTGTGCTATAAGCCCTTAAACCATTTTAGGCATAAATGACCCAATAATCTCTAAGATTTGGAGGCCCAAAGCCTTTTTGAAATTGACCTATAAACCAAGAACAGAATGGGGGGTTGGGGCTGAAATGTACCAGAAGGAGGGGTGGACAATTGAGCAGGGGACTGGACAGGGAGCAGAAATTGTTAACTTGGAGAGTCTGTTAATCTGGTAACAAACAAAAAAATCCTGTTGCTGTTGAGTCCATTCTGACTCATAGTGACCCCGTAGGACAGAGTTAGAACTGCCCCGTAGGGTTTCCAAGGCTGTAATCTTTATGGAAGCAAACTGCCAGATTTTTTTCCCGTGGAGTGGCTGGAGGGTTCAAACCCCCGACCTTTTGGTTAGAGCCGAGCTCTTAACCACTGCACTGCTCAGGGCTCCTGGCAACCTGGTAACCAGGACTATTTGCAGAGTATTGTCAGAGGCTGTTCAGAGGATTATAAAGTCTCTGTAAAACAGTGCATTTACACACAATACCCACTCTAGCTAACCCGTTAAACTTGCTAAAATTAGCCACTTGCTACATGTAGACCGTTACTGAGCTCACTGAGGGAGCTCACTTAGGGTTGGCGAATGCCTTCAATCTGCATGGGGAAAATTGTAAGGGCATTACAGAGTGAGCAAGAGTTCTGGTTGCATGTGCCTTTCCCCCCATCTTAGGAGAAATACGGTAGAGATGTTATACCGCAGAGGGTCTAGAAATGTGTTTTATTTTTGCAGCTAACTAAGGGCAAGTTGACTGTTAAAAAATTTTTGCTTATTAAGTATGTCTAGCTATGTCTAGCTATGCCACCACACGCAAAAATGCCTGTGTTTCATCTTATGTGGAACTTGATCACAGTTTTGCAGAATTAAGTTTTGATCTGCATCATGGTAGTTTGTTGATATTATATCCACTTTTTAAAAAGATGCCTGTTGCTATTCTTGAACGAAGGGATGGGTAGAGGGAAGGCTCTATAATATAAACAGAATATTGGCTCTGCTGTCACTTAATTTTCTTTTACTGTTGTCGGTTTCTGAATGAAACAATCACTGAGAATTTAAAAACCTGGCATACTGAGATATTTTTATAAGTTATTTAATTATTTTTTTTCTTAAAACAACTTTTCAATAAAAGCTGTCAAGTACTAGGGCCTACGGATATGTTGCAAGATGGGTACATACAGCCTAGCTGGAACAGCCAGTAAATTTGCTGTATTAATAAAGAATATACAAGAAACGTTTCATGTATGTTTTCGGATATTTCTAAATGATCTCTTTTTAGCCAGATGCTATGTGAAAAGCAAGGTCTGAAAGTGTCTGCTGAATATTTCTTAGTGTTTTATTACATTACTTTTTCTCAGATCTGTCGCATCAATGAACAAAGAGCGTTAGATTGCTGTCTTTAAAGGAGTCAGTGTTGCTGCTTATAGAATGTTAAATTTTTGGTTAAAGGCTAAAAATAGTCAGCCTGGGAAGCTCACTGCTAGAGTAAAAAAGAATGGGTGTGGACTTTCCTATGAGGATTAATCATCCTAAGTACTTATCTCTTCCTTAGGACCTAGAAACCTAATTGAAGAAAAGGGGATGATAGAAATGCTTTTTTTCAGAAGGGTGCTTGAGATGGAAATATAATAGTAATACAAAGAAAACAGTCTTCGAGTATGTTTTAGTGTTCTGAGATTAATGCTTTTCAATTCATTTTTTATTCTCTCCCAGACAGAAGGGACACCTTCCAGTAATACTTGAGGTATTTTCAGATATTATAAAATTCTGTGTGTCCTTTCTAAACGCATGTGGCAGCGTCATTGCTGACTTTTATAGGCCAGCGGATGTTGTAACTTGATTAGATCCTTTTGCAATGTGGAGAACAGAATGTTTGAGTGTTCATTAAGTGGAGGTGGGTAGGCCATTGGGAAGACTGAGCCTATGGATTGGGGAGATCCTGGGTTAGATGATAAAAGACCTGGGGTCCAGTCCCAGTCCACCACCCTCCTCCAAAAGCCTTGGGAAGGTAGTCGACCTCTATCAGCCTTCCTTTTCTTCGTGTACGAAATGGCATGTTAATATCAAGGAGCCTGGGTGGTGTAAGTGCTTTGTGATCAACTGCTAGCTGAAAGGATGGCAGTTGGAACCCACTTTGCCAGCTCCACAGAAGAAAGGCCTGGCAGTCAGCTTCTGTAAAGATTACAGCCAAGAAAACCCTATGGAGCAGTTCTACTCTATAACACATGAATTGGGGGCCAACTCGACGGCCGCTGACAACACCAGTCTTTTTTTCCTCGTTTACAAAATGGTGTATTAATATCTGGCTTGCCTACCTTGATGTGAAGGGCAGATGGATCAAAGCCTGCAAACACACTTGGTTTTTTAGCTGTGAGGACAAAGTACGCGTCTAAGTGTGTAAGCCCGTGCCCACCTGGTGGGAATTCTGCAGCTCCTGATGTGCTCAGCTGTGCCCAGGAGGCTCTTGAGACTGGGATGCTGATCTGGAATTTGGACACTGAGTAAAGGCCTTTCATTCACCTTTAGAAAATGTCTGCATAGATAAAACTTTTTAGGATTGTCTTGACACCTTTATCAGAGATGTTTTTTTCTCTCATGGGCTTACTATTCTCTTCTGAATGTCGTGAGAGCACCTCATTTTTCTTTTAGCACCATAGTGCTCTGCTAAGGGAATGAGATGCACAAGGGAGCAGATTTCTGAATTTCAGATTTGTTAGCTAAAAATTTCATATCCTCCTAACCTTTGATAAGAATCTCATAAACCAAAAAACCAAACTCATTGCCATTGAGTTGATGCCGACTCATAGCGACTGTATGGGATAGAGAACTGCCTCATAGGGTTTCCAAGGAGCGGCTGGTGGATTTGAACTGCTGACCTTTTGGTTAGCAGCCGAGCTCTTAACCACTGTGCTGATAGGAAATTATGAATTTTCCAGATTAACTCTTAACTCCTGGGGGCGGGGAGGGCATAAGAATAAATTTTTGATTAGGAGAATTTTTTTTTCTTTAATCTTTTAGGAGCTGGATTTCTTCTTCCCACTGCCAAAATCATATAGAGAGGAAATATAGGAGCTATGTAACTGTAATGGACAACAGGAGAGTTATTTTTTCCTCCTTCAGATTTTCTTCTAGCTTATTAAATCTTTCTGATTTTTTTTTATTGTACTTTAGTTGAAGGTTTACAGAGCATATTAGTTTCTCATTGGACCATTAATACATATATTGTTTTGTGACATTGGTTGCCAACCCCACGACATGTCAACACTCCCCTTGTCGACCTGCAGTTCCCCATTACTGCTTTCCTATCCCCTCCTGCCTTCTCGTCCTTGCCCCTGGGCTGGTGTGCCCATTTATTCTCATTTTGTTTTATGGCCCTGTCCAAGCTTTGGCTAAAGGGTGAACCTCAGGAGTGAATTTAGTACTGAGTTAAAAGGGTGTCCAGGGGCTATACTCTCAGAGTTTCTCCAGTCTCTTTCAGACCAGTAAGTCTGATTTTTTTTTTTTTTTGTAAATTATAATTTTGTTCTACATTTTTCTCCAGCTCTGTCCAGGACCCTCTGTTGTGATTCCTGTCAGAGCAGTTGGTGGTGGTAGCTGGGCACCACCTAGTTGTGCTGGACTCAGTCTGGTGGAGGCTGTGGTAGTTGTGGTCTATTAGTCCTTTGGACTAATCCTTCCCTTGTGTCTTTGGTTTTCTTCATTCTCCCTTGCTCCAGATGGTGTGGGACTAGTGGATTATCTTAGATGGCCGCTCACAGGCTTTTAAAATCTCAGATGGTACTCACCAAAGTAGGATATAGAACATTTCCTTTATAAATTATGCTATGCCAGTTGAGCTAGATGTTCCCTGAGACCATGGTCCCCAGCCCTCAGCCCAGTAATTAGTTCCCTCAGGGAGTTTGGATGTGCCTATGAAGCTTCCATGACCTTGCCTTGGTCAAGATGTGCTGACTTCCCCAGTATAGTGGACTGTCTTATTCTTCACCAAAGTTAAACCACATATCTGTTGTCTAGTTAGTGTTTTTTCCTGCCCACCCCTTCCTTCCCTCCTGTCAAAGGTTGTTTCTTTCTGTGTGTAGATCTTTTCATGAGTTTTTATGATCGTGGTCTTATACAGTGTTTGTCCTTTTGTTGTTGACTTACTTCACTCAACATACTGCCCTCCAGATTCATCTACGTTGTAAGACGTTTCGTGGATTCATCATTGTTCTTCATTGTTGCGTAGTGTTCCATCGTGTGTATGTGCCATAGTTTGTTTATCCATTCATCTGTTGATGGGCACTTAGGTTGTCTTTCTAATTTTCTTGGCACCTAAAAGGATCAGGTCCAAGGGGATGCACTGGCTGGGCAGCAAAAAGAAATCAGTGTTTCTCTTGCCTGGTGGAAAATTCCAGTCTTCTCATCCTTTCAGAATTTTTCTTTCTCTCCCAATAAAATGTGGTGAATGTTAAATATACAGCAATGTGGGGTTGACTTTCTTTGTTCAGAATTCCTCGATTTTGAACACTGTGTATTGACCTTGGAGTCCCTAGGTGTCTCAGATGGTTAAGTACTCAGCTACTGTCTTAGTCATCTAGTGCTGCGGTAACAGCGATACCACAGGTGAATGGCTTTAACAAAGAGAACTTTATTCTCTCACAGTATAGTAAGCTTAGAAGTCCAAATTCAGGGTGCCTGCCCTAGGGGAAGGATTTATCTCTCTGTTGGCTCTGGAGAAAGGTCCTTGTCATCAGTCTTCCCCTGGTAGAGGAGCTTCTCAGTGTAGGGACCTCAGGTCCAAAGGATATGCTATGCTTCTGGTGCTTCTTTTTTGGTGGTATGAGGTCCCCTGTCTCTCTGCTTGCTTCTCTCTTTTATATCTCAAAAGAGATTGGCATAACACACAACTAATCTTGTAGATTGAGTCCTGCCTCATTAACATAACTGCCACTAATCCCATCTCATTAACATCACAGAGATAAGATTTACAACACAAAGGAAAATCACATCAGATGACAAAATAGCAGACAGTCACACAATACTGGGAGTCATGGCCTAGCCAAGTTGACAGTTATTTTGTAGGAACACAATTTAATCCATGACAGCTACTAACCAAAAGTTGGTGGTTCGAATCCACCCAGAGGCTCCTCGCAGGAAAGATCTGACGATCTACTTCTGATGGTTCATAGCCATTGAAAACCCTATGGAACACAGTTCTACTCTGCAACACATGGGTCAGAATCCCCTGGACAGCAGCTGGTATATGGTACCTTTTAATAATAATGATTATGTCATCTTGGTGTACTAGCTCAAAATGGCTTAGATCAAGGAAAATGGCACTCTAATCTTACCTGAAGTGTCTTAGACTCCAACACGTAGGTTTTTAAAGTCTTGAGATAAAAATAAAGGTACCGAAGTAAAAAATATTTACCATTTACTACACTTGGGATAAACACTCAGACTGCTATCAGGATTAGTAATTATAATCAGGTCTCCCAAACATTGCTTGAATTGGTTTTTGCTCATTTTTATGTGTACATTAAAATTTTTTAATTAAAACTCAAGAATTTTTTATATTTGAAAGGGAAAAGTAAAAGCAATTAACTTTTTTTTGAACTGTTACCTTGTGCTAGATACTGTACTAGGCGATTTACATAGTTATTTAATTTAATTCTAAGAAGAAAATTGTGGGGTGGGTAGTATAATCTCCATGTTAAAGATAAAGAGCCAGTCCTCAGGGACAGCAGTAACCTTCCTTGATTTAATAAATTGTGGAGTCAGAACACTTCAAGGCCTAAAGACTTGTGTATTTTCATTAAAAATTTCCATATTGTTTTTAAGAAAATCCAACACTTATTCAATTAATCATAACATTGATTATAATTTACTTTAACAAATATAATATCCTTTTCTAGTGATTGATGTTATATATTCATGACAATGGGATAATAATATAGTATTTTGTAACTTTGTCTTTTTTCCACCAATATATTATGGGTATCCTTTCATGTCAGAAGATACTCTTCTGTAACATTGTTTTGAATAATTCCCTAATTTATTTAACCAGTCCCTTTGTTGTTGTTGTTAGGTGCCATTGTGTTGGTTCCTACTCATAGCGACCCTGTGTACAGCAGAACAAAACACTGTCTGGTCCTGCGCCATCCTCACAGTCGTTTATATGCTTGAGCCCACTGTTGCAGCCACTGTGTCAGCCCGTCTTGTTGAGGGTCTTCCTCTTTTTCGCTGGCCCTCTGCTTTACCAAGCATGATGTCCTTCTCCAGGGACTGGAAGTGGTAGACGCTCAGACCATAGCCACTCGGTTCGCGTTTAATCGCTTCTCCATGTTGTTGCCAGACTTATCTTTCTTCCCTGTCTTAAACAACACTGATGAAATGAGTACTTTTAACTAAATCTTTATACAAATTCTAGATTGTTTCTTTGGAATAAATTTCTAGAAGTAGAATTGCAGAGTCAAAGGCAATGTACCTTTTTACGGTTTAACACAACATTGCAATTTAACTGTAAAAAACTCATTTATTTTAAGTCAGTATTTAAAACTGTGTAATTCATTCCATTCGCCTTCGCTTGTGGTTGGACTCCTTAGGCTGATCGTTTTCATGCCTTTCCACTTGGCTTTTCTAGTTAAGAATCCATTCAGCAGTCAACAAGAAGGCAGACAGATGGAGAGCCAAACATCAGCCTTATTATTAATAAGGCAGAATTGGAGAATGTGGCTTGAACTGTGACACAGATTTGGACTTTGACTTCCCCAGATTGAGCACACCACCAAGCCACAGGCCACCCCCACAGAAGACAGAAGAGAACAAACCCGCACTTGGGCAAAACCTCTAAAAAACTGTTGCCATCTAGTTGATTCGACTCACAGAGACCCTGTAGGACAGAGTAGAACTACCCCATAGGGTTTTCAATGAGCGGCTACTGGGATTCAAACTGTCGACCTCTTGGTTAGCAGCTGTAGCTCTTAATCACTGCACCACCGGAACTCCACACTTGGGCAAGCTGGCCCCAAAAGAGAGAGAGAGAAAAAAAAAGGCCAATCCATTCTTGCGCCATTTCTTCTTTCAAATCACCAAACAGATGAGTCCGCCTTTCTCCTTTGTGGAGGAGTGAATGAGGGGCAGGTGGAGAGAAGGGCTCCAGCCACTGCCAGGAGAGCAGACGTTCCTACCTTACTGGCGGAGGTAGGGAGGAGCAGAGAAGAGAAGGTGGTTGCCTCCTTAGTCACAGTCCATGATTGATTGGACTGTGGAAGAGTTGCAGCAGAGCGCTGCTGCTCTTGGAGTCAGAAGTCCTAGATTCCAGTGTTCTGCAGCTGACTAGCTGTGTGCTCTTCAGCCAGTTACTTACTGTCTCTGAATCTTGTGTTTTTCATCTCTAACATAGATTGCCACCTCTTCTACCTGTGAAAGCGTATAGCACTTCGCATTAGTATCAGTGTTTCTGGAAGGGGCACCACCTGCATCAGTATTACTATTCTTGTTAAAAATACAGATACCTGGGCCACTTCACAAAGGTCCTGAATCAGAAACTGCAGGTAGATCATTTATCTGCACTTTAAACAAGATTCTTCATTGATTCTTAAGTTTGAAAAACACCAGCATAGTAAATGATCAGTAATTTAACTGAACGAATCTGAGGTTCAAGAAACAGTAAGTGGCTTGCACAAGGTCACACCTAGAACGCTGTGGAGCTTGAACTCAAAGCCAAGCCCTTGGAACCCAAAGCTCACTATCTCTCCACTCAACCCGATGCCGCTCTATTCACTAGACGGCTGTCACTCTATTCACTCCTACTCGCTTCTCCATGCTGTTGCCAGAGTTACCTTTCTAAAATAGATCTCATGAGGTTTCCTCCCCAAGCACCCTTTCTCCCTGACTGCAGAATGAAACCCACACTCTTCAGCATTATTTTCAAAGCCTTACACAGTCTGGAACCATCCTATCTTTGAAGCCTTACTTCCTCATCATCCTTCCCTGCAGATTATGATTCTGCTACCTTCCTTGACCCACAACATAAACCCTTTCTCAAGTCCCTATCTTTAGGCTTTTGGCATTGGTGTTTACAGATAGCTTGGTCCCCCTGAAATGCCCTGCTTCCTCTTCTCTGCCAGCACAGTCTTGTTATCTTTAACAGGTTCAGGGTAAATGGTACCTCCATGAAGCTCTTCCTGATCTTCCCACCAGTTAAGACTAATTGCTGTCTCTTAGGGGTTCTATGGAATCCTGGTGGCCCACTGGTTAAGAGCTTGACTGCTAACCAAAAGGTTGGCAGTTCAAATCCACCAGCTGCTCCTTGGAAACCCTATGGGGCTACTCTGTCCTATAGGGTTTCTATGAGTCAGAATCGACTTGATGGCAATGGGTTTGATTTATGGGCTCCCACCAACCTTTCTCATAGCTCTGTTACCACGTTTTATAATGTTATGTTTTCCCCATGTCTGTATTCCTTACTGGTTATTAATTCCTTTAGGATAAGAGCATTTTTTATTTATCTTGGTTGCTCAGAATCTCTTACACTACCTAGCACAGAGCAGGTTACTCTCCAGATGTTTGTAGAATAAAGAGAAGCAAAAAATTTTAAAACTTCCATAATGTAGGGCAGTAACACCAGATATTAGTCCATATTTAAATGGGCACTCTTAAGAAAATGTAAATTCAGACAGAATCACAAAGCTGGAACAGAGCTTAGAAATTGTCTGGGCATCAAATACAAAGTTTATGGATTAGTCATTAGTTTTGAGTACTTGGTACATGCTAGACAATGTTCTAAGCACTTCATTAGCTCATTTGATCCTTATAGTAACCCTGTGAGGTAGATACTATGAATGTCCTTATTTTATAGGTAAAAAAACAGGCATGTAGACGGGGTTGAGAAATTGAGGCATAGAAGGGAATAGGAAAGGCTACAGACCGCTGTAAAACAGATAAGGAAACAGAGGTCAGATAAAGTAGGTAATTTACTGATGATCACACAGCTAATAAGTAGTGGCGACGTGATCAGGGCCCAGGTCTTCTGACTCCTACTCCAGGGTGCTTTCTGCAGCAGCTCCCTACTGTTACTTTCGTAGGTACACAGAAGGTGCCAGTGACTGTTGAAGCAGTTAATTTCTCATCGGTAAGATGGAAATGATTCTTAACATAGAGGGTTTTTGGTGAGAAAAAAGTGACTTAATATGTGAAATGGTGAATTTCTTTAACATTGTTTTTGATAGTAATAGCTATTATGGTGCTAGTCAAGAGCATGGAGTTCAGAGTCAACCAGTTGGATGCAGGGGAGGGAGAGGCATAAAAGACGGTGAGTGTTCTAGCATGATGACTAGGGGACGGTATTAATGAAACTAATGAACTTACAAGGAGGAGCAGGATTGGCGACATTCATGAATTTTGCTTAGGGGTTATTCTGTTCCACTTTTAGGCTAAGAAAACAAAAAAGTTAAGCAAGATCTTGGAACCACGCGTTTTACATCATGGACATCGTTTTGGTCCCCCTTGATTTAAGTCAGCAGTGCCTCACAAAATCATTTCACTTGCTTGTGAAGCTGCCTGGATTTTGAATAGAAGCCTCAGTAGAGTATGACTGTGAGAAATAGACTCTTACTCAGGCATTAGAGAGTAGTAATGTTAATAATATGCTAGCATCTCATATTTAATGAGTATACTTTACATGCATTTTTCTTGTTAAACTCTCACTGTAACACTGTGAAGTGACCACTGTTAACGTTCCCATTTTCCAATAAAGAAACTGAGGCACAGAGAGGTTATTTAATTGTCTATAGTCCCAAAGTTTAGTAAGTGGTAGAGCTTGGATTCAAAGCCAGACATTCCTAATTCAGGAGTTGGGACCCAAATCATAAACTAGTACTTTCTTGAAAAGGGTATTGAGATTACTCCTTTGTCAGTGTCGATTAACTGCTTTGAGGATTAAAATCATGTTTTACCAAGCAGTGTAAATAGGTTTTAGTGATGGCTTAAATTCCATGTTCTAAGAATACATAAAAATTGTCTTCTGGTTCATTCAGGTTCATTCAGTTTATAACCATAGAATTGTTCAATGTATTCTCAAAAATTCCCAGGAAATATTTGTTCGTTGGCTGTCTCATACACATTTTGATAAACGTCTGATTTTTATAGGAATCCACGCTGCTCACTTCTGGGGTTCCAGTGTCCCCAAGTCTTAAGGACTAAATAGATTAATCAAATAGCTATGTGGCAAAATGTTTTGTGATTCTTGGAATCTCTTTGGTAAATGATCTGGGCTCCTTATTCCATAAGAATTGAGCGTTTACAGGCAAAAGTCTGCCGCCAAAGACTGTTCTTTGCACAATAAGCAATTAAAATGTGGTATTTTCACTTTTAGGAGTTGTTAGTGGTGATTTTTGTGGTATCATGACATTAGGTTAAGGAAGAGAAATTAGTTTAAAATTAACTGGAATTGTGATCATTCCTGATTAATTGCAAGAGTGAGTTTCCTTTAAAAAGTGAAGAAACTCTTCTCGTTAAGGAGTTACTTTACTAGGAACAATCTTCTCTTTCTCTCAGAAGGAAATGTCTTTTTCATTTTCTTTGGTTGTTTGTTTAAAAGTAATGTTTTTTTTTTTAAAAAAGGAGAAAACCCATTAAAGAACAGATAAAATAAAAGCACTTTTATTTCTGTCATTCAGGTATAATGGCTTCATCTTGAGATATATATATATGTGTGTGTGTGTGTGTGTGTATATATGTACCCACAGACTGCTACTACCCATTGCTTTCAAGTTGATTCTGACTCATAGCGCCCCTACAGGACAGAGTAGAACTGGTGTGTATGTATATATATATACACATATATAGATACACACACACATTTTCAGATTTTCTTTGTGCATCTATACCTATAATATAAGCATTTTTACAAATGGGCACGTATGGTTATTGCTCTGTTGTACCTGTTTTTCTTTTGTTTTGTTTTCACTGAAAATACATTGTGCTCATCTTTCCATGGGCTGTAGGTCTATTTTATCAATTATAATAGCTGGAAGCTATCCAATTATATGAATATTTCAATTTATTGATGTTATCCACTATTATGGATATTAAAGATTTTTGTTGTAGCTTGTTTCAACCAATGCTACAATGAAACCGTATTAAAAATACAAATTTACCTATAATCCGTTTTCATTTATGTGAATTGTTTGTTCATCTTATTGATTTATGAGAGCTTTTAATATATAAACCATTTAACTATTTTGAGCAACCATTCTGTTGAAAGAATAATGACTCAAAACTGTTCTACACCAAAATTGTGATTATTTTTTTCTGTCTCTTTATAACTGCACAATTGAGATCTACCTGATTATTGTATAAACGACCAGCTACTTAATACAGGAACATGTCTTCCATTATTAGCTTGGCTCATTCTCAAGTTTTATCTCAGGAAAGAAGATGCTAGTATAGCTCTTTGGACCCTTGTAGTAGGGTACAATAACCAGAAAGGACATTTTATTCCATTTCGCTTATCAGAAGAAGGTATCTGTTGTTAGAGTAGGCTTAGAGAATCTAAAATTTAGGCTTAAAGAATCTTCCTGGTGGAATGAAGACAAGTACCAAAAAATGTTTATTTCGGAAATGGTTTATCATTCATATCACAAATACTCATTGAAGGTGCTTATTTTGAATGTCATTGTGCTGAGCCCCATTGTGAATACAACAGTGAAGACAGAGCCACTGCCCACAAGGAGCTTACAGTTTATTGAGGGAGAGACCCTTGTACAGCACCCATAACTTCATGCAGAGTGAGGCAAGAACTACACCCCTAGTACAAACCCCGTGATACAGGAATGGCAGGTTTTAGCCAGGTCATCCTGAAGTGTTACAGCCTGTTACAGCAAGTCCAGAGGACACTAGTTTTTGTATGTGCCATTGTTTCTTTACCTGCTTTTAGTTCAACGTGGCCCATTCAAAGTATGGTAGAGAGTGTTTGTTTTACTTCTTTAAAAGTGGTTGTGCATAAAAAAATTTTAAAAAAGTGGTTGTGCAGACAGCTGTATTTGGGCTTAGTCAGGACAAGTGCTCAAGAAATACTTTTTTTTTTTTTTTTAAATTAACAGTGGCTTGCATATTAAGTGACCATAGACACTTTCAGAGCTATTTACAGAGCAGTTTAAATGAACATGTTTATAGACATTGCTGTCGTGTTGACCGATGAGTGAAGACAAGGCGTTACCCCCTCTGTTTTGTGCTCTTGGCCTGTGTCACGATTTCATTTGCACCATCTCCAGAAACCTTTACTTTGAAGACGTTTGCTCGGTATTCTCTTTAACCACATTTCAAATAGTCGTTGCCAAACTTGACTACAGTTAGAATTCGGCAGACGCAATTGCATGAACATGGACAAGCTTTCATTTATTTGTATCGTGGAGTGGCTAAGAGCATAGGCTGTGGTTATTAAATGCCTGAACCCAAACCCAGGATCGACAGCTTCTAGCTGTGTGATGGGAAATTTGCTTTAGCCTTTCTGACTCTGATTCTTTACTTATAAACACTTTGAAAAATTTCCTGACATCCTAAAGGTAGTTGGAAACATAGTAGGAAGCAACTGTTTTAGAAAATGATTTACTTAGTTAAACTACACGTAGGAAATATTTGGTCAAAATCCATGGCTGGGTGTCACTGTCCTGCTAGGAATAAGGTGTCAAGATATATAGGTCTGTGAATTGCAGGCCTTCATATCTTATGTATTATTTACTGAATAATGCTAAGCTAAAACCAGAGTTAATTAATGCAAGATCATATTAAGTAGATTTTCTTTTATTTTCTGATGTATCTAATTGGAGAAATGAGTCAGAAATTAAATTTTTCAAAAAGAAGCATTCCCTCCTAAGATGGCTGGGTATGAGTTATGAAACACAGGAATCCTTTTTGTAGTGGTGAGAGAAATGTGATAATTATTTTACAAATGAGAAAACAGTTTATTATTAAGAGACAGCTGAGAATTTTTTTTTAATTTTTTGTTGTTGTTTTTGTGTTTTTGCTTGTTATTTTAAATAGTTCATGGCCAGGAGCAAACTTGTTTGGGTAAAGTTTTATAGCTCTGTCGTTGATTACTATTTCATGGTGGGAAAAAAATCCTGACATGGAGTTAGGCAGGTCATTTACTAGCCATGTGTCTTTGAACAAGTCTCTACTCTTCGAGCCTTGGTTTTCTGATCTGTAACGTGGTAATAACAAACGGTCGTTGTGTGGACTAAGGAAGGCCCCTGGGTGGCACAAACAGTTTGTGCTTGACTGTTGACGTAAAGGTTGGCGGTTTGAACCCACCCAGCAGCACTGTGGACAAAAGGCCCGGCGATCTGCTTCCATCAGGGCTGTTGTTAGGTGCTGTTGAGTTGATTCCAACTCATACTTACCCCAGGGGACAGGGTATTACTGCCCGGTAGGGTTTTCTAGGCTGTAATCTTTATGGGAGCAGATTGCTAGGTCTTTCTCCTATGGAGTTGTTAGGTGGGCTCGAACCGCTCACCTTTTGACTAGCAGCCAGGCGCTTAACTGTTGTGCCATGAGGCCTCCTCCATTAAGATTATGGCCAAGAAAACCCTCTGGAGCAGCTGTACTCTGTGACATATGGAGTCTCCATGACTTGGAATGAACTGCAGTGGGTTTTGATTTTTGACTTGGTGGACTAAGAGAGGCACAGTATATGGAATCACCTAGAATGCAACAGACTCTGAGTAGATGTCTGTGCTTTCTTGGTTTAAAAGCCTCTGGGCTTGTTGGTGCCAGATGTTTGAGCTGGCTCAGAGATAGAAATACACGTGCATTTCTCTGGAGTTATTTTATCAGTACTGAAAACACCAGAGTTGACCTTAGTGCTCGGGCAAAGGATATTTTTCTGCAGTAGGGATGAAGCAAGGTCTGTGGTATGAGATAGGTAGAAGATTGACCTAATACTGGTTTTACCTGGCTCTGGGAGGGCGGCTAGTTAGTCCTTCCAGGGGCACCAGAAGTGAAGACTCAGAGTACCACTGAAGATCTGGGCATCTAATGAATAATTTCACTGGATTGAATAGTTTGCCATTAAAGGTCTGCCTTCGTAGAACCAACCCATACCTACTTTCTGTGTTCTTCCTCTTCTCACAGCCCCAGTATGTTCCTAGGATTCCTTGCCTTCAGTTATCATCCAGGGGCTTCATTTTCATAAGTAAGCATTTTGTTGTTTTAAAGTCACAAGGTACCTCCTCAGACAGAGATTAAGCCATAGAGTAGTTTTACTCATGGAGATCATGTGTGGAGGGTTACCCCCTCTGGCGTTCATGGCTGCGTCTTTCTTCCAGAAGGCTAGATCTTTTCCCTGATGCTGGTAGGGGTATCAGCACAGTGAGGAGAGGAGTTGGTTTATCTAGTTTGGGAAGATGCAAAGTCAAAGTCAATTGATAGGTGAGTTCTATAAATCAGTGGTGTGGATTTTTTTTTTTTTTATAATTCTGGATTGCCATCAGTTTAAAAAAAATTAACCATGTCTAACTATTTGTGAATTATGTTTCTGAACCACATAATTGTCTAATACCTTAGGCATGGTACACACTATGGCAATGTTCATTGTCTTTGATGGAAGCTGCAAATCCTTATTTCAAGTAAACTGGATAATTTCTAGTTATTCTGGTTAGCTTCTTTTCAGATCTTGTTCTAGATTTTAGCTCTAATTCAGCGTCTCAAAGAATTGGTATTAGAAGTAAGAGAACTGTTGGTTTTGCTGTTTTCTTGATGTTTGCTTGTGCTTGCAGTATCAACACTATCTTAAATCCACTTGGTACTGTTAACTATCTGACATACAGAGCAAATAGGGGCCCCAGTGACAAACTGTATGTTACATATTTTTGTAAACCTTTAAAATTTGAATGTTAAAATATATAGAGGAGTCTTAGCATTTTTTTTTCCTGCTCCCCAGTGGATAATCCTGGGTACTCTATGTGGTAGGTTATAATCCATTCTCATGGCTGAGGAGGGTAAAAGGGGTCTATATTCCTATTTGTTCTAATAAGATACTTCTGACAATCTGTTCTGTGCTTCCTAGGAAGGTTTTTTATGGGACCAGCAGAGTATGCAGCATTCATGAGAATGCTCCTCTTTTTGGCTCGTGCGTCTGTTCTTTGCGTATAGGTTACTTGCGGATTGCTCAGAATCTCCTTGCTGCCCACTGGGCTGTGGGCTAAGGCTGTGCTTCACCCTGGTGTGGTCCAGCTGAATTGCATCATTTGAGGCTGTGCTTCACGCTGATCTTGTGGTGTCTCCTGCTCACCCTTCTTGTGGCCTTGCCCTCCAGCAGCTGTGTGGGAATTCCACTGCCTTCTTTTCCCCTAGATTAGATGTTTGCACTAGAGCCCTTGCTATTTTAAACCAAAAACGTACGGTGTGTGCAAGTGATGAAACCGCTTGAAAAGAAAGCACTATGCTCTCTGAGGCAGTTCTCAGCCTTTAACGAGGATGTTGAAAATTGAGCACCATCCAATTCTTGATATGTTCTTGTGGATCTTGATGGCGCAACTCTTTGCCAGTCCCCAGAAGGACCTGCCTGATCAGCTGGTCATTTGACTTGGAGAAGACAAGAGGACAATTTAAAATCATCTCTGATTACCGACTGTTTCTTTAGCAGGAGCCGGTGGCCAGCTTTGTTCTTCACTGAAGAAATAACCAAAGGAAATGGGCTTAAATTGTTGAGAGAATTTAGGTTGGAAGAATTACTTCAGAGGGAGGGATTAATAAACATTGGAATGGTTTATCAAAGGAAAGCATGGGATCTGATTATTTAAAGGTTTTAAGAATAAATGTTTGTTTGTGGGCTGTGCCTGTTACTTCTGTCCCCCCGCCCCCAGCTGGCCTCCCCAAGCTCTTCACCTCTGAGGCAGTTTTCTTGTCTTTTCAGTAAGCAGCATACAAATCCTCCAGGCCTTTCAAGAGATTATATTCCTTCCTGAAGGGAAAAATAAATAGGCCAGCATATACATTATGCCATATAACGAGTCTCCTATGTATTATTACGGTGTTGTCACCTCAGTTCTCAATTACGGCAATTTTATTTTGCTGAGAGGCAGTCTTAGGAGTATGTGGCACCCACGGCTAGGGAGGTTACTGAGATGCTCTCTGTGTGCTTTTAGTTTGTCTCTGCTCAGCCACCGTACCATCTCTCAAGTTGGTGGCTGAGTCGATGGTGTTGTATTAACTCACATGTTTTTCATGCGGTGAAATTTTTAAAATTCTAAATTCAAGTTTCTCTGAGGAGAGCCTTGAAGAATGTTGAACTCACTGGAAAAAGTTTAGGAAAAGCTAAACGCTTGTTTGTGAGCAGGGGGCCTGGGTTCGGTTAGCCATATATTGACTTTCCCTGAGGTATGAAGGAGAAGCCTGGGATGCTTCCAGTGGCTATTTTACTTGTCACTTTGCTGGAGAAGGCTTCTGATAGAATCATAAAAGAATTTGCTTTTTTTTTGCCTGATAATCAAATCAGATTGGGGCCTTGGGATATGGAAAATGTGATAATCTTATTAGGAATGCAAGCTAGAGAAAAAGATTTAATAATAACACTGGAACTTATTTCTGGCGTTTTCTGAAAATAGTAAAATTAAGGAAAGATGACATTTTTCAAAAAAAGAAAAAGATCCAGACTTTGAAATAGGATTTGAATTTTGGTTTGGCAATTCTGAATTCATGCTTGGTACCCCTTCCTCCCCCAAAACAAACCAAAACAAAAAAACAAACCCCCCGAAAAAGAAACACTGAAAGTGTAATCCAGTAAACTGAGGTAGGTAGGCTGTTAAATGAGTTTCCCTAGTTCAGCAGAGTTTCAGACAAGATTTTTCAAAGAAACTTTACTGTTATGTACCTTGTAACCAGGCCTGTTGATTCAAAATCCTATCAAAGAGACAAGGCAGCTTTTGTTTGCCAATTACTTGGTGTTTCAGAACTAAGAGATTTTGTTCAGAATGAAAGTAGGCAGTTATTTCATAGTCATTTCTCTGATGTCAGTAAGTTTTAGAACTTCTTAGACTTGGAAAAGTAAACGACTTCAGTGTCTGCTATCTGTGTAAACAATATTAAATCTGTCTGATAACAGGGACCTTAATAAATGAGATGCATTTAATTTTGTAAATGCTTTTAAGGTTCTGCTACTTTTCCATTTTCTTCATCCTAAAAGTCTTGTCATTTCATTACATTTGGAGTATAGAGGATGCATTTCTGTATAAAGCTATGCCTGTTAATTAGAGAAGACATTTTTAAAAGCAGCAGTTTAAGCACTGCAATTGGATATATCAGAGGGCTTTTGATAGCAAGGGAGTGGAGATTACTGCACGTACATAATACTGTATATAACACTAGAGATGTGGTGTAATGATTTATGGTTGATCTGCTAGTTTTCTGTATTGATTTTAAATGCAGTAATGGATTGTTTACACAGTGTACTTAATACTAGAGACTAAAATGCCTTATTTTAAAATCAGTAATAGCTTCACTCTTACTTGCTATTTTAAGAAAGAATAGAATACTGGTGTTTGTGTATTTTGGTTATTGTGTCCTTAAGAATTTTTCTGCTGTGTTGGGTGGTTTCGGGATTTGATTCAAATGTCAAGGTGTAATCATGGTAGAGGGATTCGTGTCTATGTATCTGGATCAGGTCTTACAGCCGTTCGTTGAGGTTCAAACGTCTGCTGAGAATTTGCATTTCTAACAAGTTTCCAGGCGATGCTAATGCTGCTGGTTAGGGACCAGTTCTGAGAACCACTGGTAGAGCAGTGGTTCTCTAAATTTATTAGACATAAGGATCACCTGGGATCTTATTAAAATGTAGATTCTGATTCAGTATAGCTGGGGTGGAAATTAAAATTTCCAGTAGGGGTTCGAGCCAGTTCGAACTGGCTTGAAGCACGTATCTGGGCCCAGAACTGAAAACCACCTTTGACTTTTTCAGTCTTTCTTTCCTGTGAATAAGGAATTTCTGCATTTACAATTTCCCAGATGAACCTGTGACTTATTACACATGCAAATTTCTGCTCTGCTTTGTTGGTTGAAAAGGCAGGAGTTGAGGGGCGGGGCCGTTCTTGCGTAGCTGCCCCAGTTCACCTTCCGTCAGGTGTCTGTAAGGTCTTCACACCAAATGCGTGTTAGAGTCCCTTTCCCAATTGGAATCACTTACCCCATCATTTTCATTTTACCCTTTCGGCTTGAAAAAGTGTGTATTTAGCCATCAGTTCATTTTGTGTGGTCTGAGTTATAAAAGGGCCCTGCTGGTTTTTCCATATGAAAAACATGTTTTTCATTTGTGGAAACTTTTATAATTTCTTTTCTTTTCTTTTTTTTGCTGGGCTTTCTTTTGTTGTGGTTTAAATTAAAAGCAAATGTACTTCCCTCCTCCTTATTCTTGCTTCCCCACCCCCATCTTTGCATGTTCCAATTACAGAGTTGTGAAAATAAGTCATCTTTCGGCTTTTGTTACTTTAAAACAGCTATCGGTGATGTCAGAGTCAATACTAAAAGCATTAAGAATGCTGGCAGAATGTAATGCAGCTGCAATCCAACATGATGCTGGAAATGGGGTTGAGAGCATAAAGGCTTTCCATATTCCCAGGGCGCACAACTGCTTGCGGCCTTGGCTTTGATCTCTTCAAAGGCTGCTGCCTCCTCCTAGATGGAGAGACTTGGCTGCATTGAAAAAAGGCAGAGGTCTCTATTCAGGCAGAAATCAATCACTGTGCAGAAACAATTATGTGTAATTCAACCATCATGAAAACAGGACGAGATTACGGGTTTGTTACCTGAGTGACTGTGTGGAGACGGGGAGCAGAGAACACTGGAGTCCCGCTGACATGCCACATCTCGATGACAATTATAGACATATGAATGATGTGGCGGGGGGAGGAGGCACGATGACAAATGCTGGTCACGCTGTCCAGCAGAGCAGAAAATGAGGTTACAATTGGGAGATAATGTTTGCATATGTAACCATATTTCAGCAAGCTGAACAACTTTAGGGAGCAGACCCTTGAAAACTCTTGTGAATATCTGTGTGTACGTACACTAGCATGGGAGTTTCCTATTAGCTGAATTAAGGGAGAACAGTCCTAATAATCTAAGGATTTTACTGAAAGAGAGAAAGTGAACTTAACTTCAAGTTATATTAAATTTGCTAATTTGGAGTATATACTGCTAATGCCCAAATCTGAAAACACAACTAAGCTTCTAACGTGATGTACGAAGGTCTGCCTTTAAAACATCTTCTGGTTCAAGAATAATGTTTTCGTTTTGAGTTTGTTACTATATTTCAAAACCAAGTTCATCTTGATTTAAGCCCTTTGGAGAAATGATTCTTGTCAATTGTACCATCTTCCCTTGCTTTCAAATGTTATTTTTCTAAAGCAACCTTCTGAAATGCGTTGAAGTTTCCTTTCATTGTGAATAAAAGCAGGATCTTTTTTTTTTCTAGGTAGGAAATAACTTTTTGCTTTTAGTAGAAGTATATTTAATCTCAGAGCTCTGGCACGAAAAGCTGTTGAGGCATTTATTTTTACTTTAACTTGCTCTTGTCACCTAACAAAGGCGTAGGAGTAACCTTGCACTTGGCCAGCTAGCCCGGTTAAGGGGGTGGAGGGGCGGGGGGAGAAAAGGGAAAAGAAGATGAAAACCTAGATGGCTGATTATAAAACGGAATTGCTGCCGCTCATTTTGATACCCAGGCCCAGGTTTACCTTTTATGCTGCTCCAGCTTAGACATCAGAGGCGTGAGAGCTGCTTTGAGTTACAGATCTTCAAACAATAAGTCAAAACAAAAAATCAATCCCCTCTGGTCCCTGGGTGCAGTTATCTAAAGATAAAAGAGAAAACTAAAGTTATGCTAAAGCAGAGAGAGGAAAGGAGCTGATACGCCGAGGAACCACGGAGGACAAGTGCAGGGCTGAAGTGGGCCTCGTGCAAGCCAACATCAATGAATTTTTATCTTATCAAAAAGTTTTAGGGTTGCCAATTCTTTTCAAACTGATCCAGTCTGCTCTGGGGCTGCCTGGAGCATTGGCTTCAATAAAGTTGCTTTCCCCACCCCCCCTCTTAAATATAACCACATAGGAGTTAGATTGCATTTCATTCAAGGTATAAAACTTGCCACAGACTTCAACAGCAGATTAGGGGTTTTGGTAATCCATGGATATTTTGAATATATATTGAGGGCTTTTTTTTTTTTTTTTTGTAATGTTTACTGAAAGCTATAGGTTTACATGAAAAGCAAGGCAAATCTCTATAGTGTGTGCTTTCTTCAAGCCAAATTTCTAAGGAGAGCTGGAAAGCCCCAGAAATTCTTTTTGAGGTAAGAAATCTGTTTTTTCCCTCTGTTTCTTGTGGGTGATTTCAGATATCTTTGGAGATTAACTTCAGCTATCTAAAGTATTTTGGCCAACATTTAGGTACACGAGCCAGTGTGTAATTTAATCAGTCCAGGGTACAGTAAAAAGAAGGCTTACGTTTTTAGATTCATATTCTTATAGAGTAGTGAATCTATTTGCTCAGTAGTTTCATAACTGTAAACATTTCCGAGATGATCTAAGATATGGTTCTTTAATTAGCTTCCCTAAAGATCTTTCACAAAGTGGCAGCACAGAGTTCACTGTTGTTCTTCCCTTTGGCTCCTCAGGTGGAACAGTGTACCTGAGTTTCTGTCTGAGGGACAGGCTCCCCATCCCTCTCCATAACCACTGCGGAGCTCAGTCTGTGTTTGGAAGCAGTCACATTTCACCGCCGTGCCGGATTTCAGTTTCCAGGTTTTGATGGAGGAAAGGATAATTAGCTTGGCATATGTAGAGCTAGATCTCCTGCTATTTAAAGAAACTTGTTCTGTATATAAACTATAGTTAATTATTTGAGGAAAACCATCATAGCTTTGATTTGCATGTTTTGAAAATTAAATAAACTCGAACGGAAAACAACCACACACTGCTGGTTGCGACCTTTAATTCCTAGTGTAGAGTTAATGAGTAGAAGAATGGCAGCGCCATTTCCACACATCTAAAGCTGAAATGATTTTTAACGATTAGTGAAGGTACTTTACCATAAACATGGACACTCAGCAGTATTGCTGTAGGCCCTGAGAGAAGAAATGCCAGGAAGATTCTTTCCCGTTTCTTTTAACTAAGCTGTAGTAGAATCTCAATCTGTATTTTTAGTCTTTGTCCTCTGACTCACCTTCAGGCCGAGTTCAGCTAGCATTTCCACTCCAGTCTCTCTCGATCATTTCCTATCCTTAATCCCTTTTTGTTATCCTTCCAGGCAACTTAGAGGATGTTGTTATAAGCGGCTTCATGTTTACATGCAAGGAAAGAAGGCAGAGGCGGAAATGAGAGCAAGATGGTGTATGTGGCACATAGGTACCATGCCTCACTCAGCTCCCTTCTGGCCTCTGTAGAAGAAGCTTTGAATTCCTGACATTCCCGGCCCTAAATTCTGAATTTTTTTACTCTCATACAGGGAATGGCATCTCTAAGGATTAGCTGGGAGGCTCTAGCCTCCATAATCTCCAGAATTACCCCCCAACCATTCACACAAGCATCTCTGCTAAGTAAAAACATTCTTCAAAATATAACCTCTAATCCCTTCTTCCAACAAGATTGCTGCTTGTAAACCTCTTCTATGTAGAAATGTATACAGTACTTTATTTCCCTATTTAATGCTAGATAAACTATCTGGCATACTCACCTGTATGTATATAAAACTCAGTGAATCAGACTGCTTGGGCTTGAATCTCAGCTCCACCGCTTAATGGCTGTGGGACCTTAAGCAAGTTACTTTAAGCTTTCTAATCCTCAATTTTCTTATCTGTATAATGGGAATAATAGTGTAGTAGCTACCCAAAGTCTTCTGTAAACCAAGATGCAAATGCAGAGCTTAGTACTTGACATTTAGGTGCTAAGAAATGTTAAATATTGTTGTTGTTAGAAGAGAACAAATCTGTTCCACACTGAATCAAAACATTTATGTTTTGTGACCAACTTTTTGAGATGTACTCTCTCATTGACATACGTGTTTTTGATATTTGAATTTCCATCTTTGACCTGTTCCCAGAGTAGAGCCCAGTGTGTGGGAGGGCATTGTTAACCCAGCAGGTCTCATCTAAGCCTGTATTTCTGTTGAATATGCAAAGTAAGAGGTGGCGTTGTTGCGATGGTTCTAAAGGCTGTATAACCAAGGGGGAAAATGTATTGTTAATAATTCGCTAAGCTTTCAGGTTTCAGTAATTTGGAATTTAGGAAAACAAAACCATAATTTGCTTTCTTCTCCCTAGCTTTTCCTATGTACTAAAAGAAACGGGTATTTCCTTCAAAGGAAAAATATCTTAAAGTTATATGACTGTTATAATTTAGCGTATTATGTTTAGTTGGATATATTCTATAAGAAAATATTAGGCTCTTATTACCAAGTTTATGCTCGTGTGATTCACTAGCATTTGGAATGGTGAAAAGGAAAGCCATACTCTAATATTTTGAATCTCAAATTAAATATGAGTTAAGCATTTTATGTTTACAATGTTCAGGGATGCGGTCAATGAGACAGGCAAGATTCAGGTTAATAGATTATTATAGTCTTCTGGGAATAAAATTGGACTTTGGACAGTGAAGTAACATCTTTCCTTCCTGTATTCAGACTTTGCTCCTCTTTCCCGCCAGTGCACCAGCCTCCAGCTAACTGTTATGCCAACAAATCCTGCAGGCTGGTTTACCTTTCTCTCCTCACTCCGAGGGCACCTCCATCACATACAAACTCCAACTTGCCAATCTTAGTTGCAGGAAGAAGGTGACTTTTTGATGCTTAAAATACTACTTGGACTTTGTGTTTTTGATAGGAAATCTCTTAACTTTGATGATTTGTGTTGTTTTGTTAAAAATGACTTCACTATTTCTTGAAAACTATTTTACTATTTTTAGCATCAGCATTCTGTACTGTCTGAAGAATATTTATTTAGGAGAGGGGCACCAAAATACATTTTAATTAATGTTGATTAAGGTCGATTTAAAAATACTTGTAATAACAAAGGCGGAATTCTTGACAAGCCAACAGAAACTTAGTCTGAGTTAAATTATTTTATCCTTAGCAGAAATGACTGGGCAACCTTTCTGAATTTTAAAGGAGGGCCCAGAGCTCTTATTTCTGGCTATTTAATTTTTAGTGACTACATCCCTATCTAGAAGCATCATAAAAATCACTGGAAGCCATCTGCCTTTTTTACTCTTTGTTATGTGGAGTTAGAACATTATTTTTAAAATCTTACAAGTGAGGTCAGTAATCACAAAAATTTGTGTTTCTGAAAGAAAAAAACAAACAAACCTCGTTGGAGGATAGATGACTCTGACTTACTTAATTTGACTCTTCAGGCACTCTAACAATTAAAGAGCATGCTTTATAACGCATGTAAATCATAAGTCTAGTTCTGAAGTTATAAGACTCTTGAGAGGCAAACTTCTGGCATTTAATCCTATGTGTTTCTGAGCTTTCCAGATTTGGGTGTGGTATCCAAACCTGGAATTGTTAGTATGCAGCATAAACATGAAATAAAAAAATAAAAAGGAAATTTAAAGAGATGTACATTATTTCATTAGAAAGATTTGAACTAGCAATGTGCCTTATAATCTGAGACCAAGTGGGTATAAATGTATTTATATATTTATATTTATGTAAAATTCTTTGATTTTAGAATACTTGGTTAACTTAAGTTGAACTTAAGTTTTGAAGGTTTGGGGCAATATATATAGTATAAGGACAAAGCAGAAATGGTAATTGGAAAGATACCATAAAATGTGAAACCCACACCACATGGAAACTTTATAGGTAAGAGTTCCTCATGGAACTAATAGTGTTGTTTGTGTATCTTAGCGGAGGTAAACTCTGCTTCTTCTGAAAATTATTTTATATGTAAATTGAGTTTTTTTCTTCTCACTCTGGCCTGTCATGTTCTTCTTCTTCTGTTTTTTTTAGCTACCTGAAATTTTAACCCTTGAAGGATTTAATTAAATGTTTTCACACCACATCATTGCCTTCATTTGCACAGTTGTGCTGCTGCCTGGTAAAATGAGACCCGTGTTTTGTTCAGTCGGCCCGTTTGATAACTTTGTGGCTGATCTTCTTTGTGAATGGGTGTAAGGAAGACGTCAGCTCAAGGAGTTCCAAAAGGATGTATTTAATCACACATTCCTTTTTATATACAGTTCAAATTTGGGAAGAGGGGAGTGAAGCCAAAAAGAAAAAGTTTCTTGGAGCCCATGGCGTGAGTGGGAGGAGGACAGAGGAATTGCAGGCCCCAGGAGGGGTTAGCCCTAAGGACTCAGAGTGGTTAATTACCTACACTGCAGGGCTCCAGGAGGGTTACAAGTCTTTGCTTGCCCAAAAAGTATCTCCCCTGCCGGCAGTCCATTGAAGTGTCACTCAGCCAGCCAACTTGCTCCCAAATTCCCACTGTTAAAGGCTCTTCACAGACAAAGCAGGGGCGTTGTTTCCTACAGCCCCATTCAGTGCCTGTAACCTAGCCGTTGGGGAAGGAAAGGGGGCGCCTTGAGAGATCTTCCCGCCTAACATTCTGGCTGGTAGGCACCACACTTTACCTTTCCCCGAGGTGAAACACAAACCGAAACGTCTCGTCAGAATTCCCCAACACCTCCCCGCTCCTCCTCCACAAGCCCCCACCCAGAAGCCCCCTCCACAAGCCCCCACCCAGAAGCCCCCACGCAGCAGTTGAGGGCCATCGCCAGGAGTAAACGGAATCCCTCTTCCATATCTCCCTCCCACCATTTTTTTTCACTCTTCCAAGATGAAACCAACATTCTTAGTTTTCCCAAGCCTTCTGGTTTCGGAATGTTTGCTGTTTTTGGCCCCCCTGCTTATTACATGCTCTGTTTTGGCTTAATAAAAGTTTGGGGTTTGACCAGTACTCAGTAGTTCAGGTTGGGTCTGATGACTACAAGGTAAGGTTGGTGTAGAGCTTCGCTCATCCTGGACATTAGAGATCTATGAATGCAGCCAGAGATTTTAGAGTTTTGATGACCTCTTGGGCCCAAAGTAAGTTTTGGGCAACTAAAACCTGTCTTACTTCAGGATGGCAGTGTATGAGCCCATCACCTTGCCAAGTTTTACATTAATATTAAAGCCCCCTTCTTAATGTCAATTGGTCATTTTCAGCAATTTTAGGTCGTTTTGGATGTAGTGATGCAATATTTTTTATTCCCATTTTCTTGTCATGGGAATTTGAAAAGCAGGCATCTGCATCTTCTTTAAAGTCATTGATTAAAGTGTGTAGAGGCAGGGCTAAGAAGAGACTTACTGAGCCACTTATCAATATACTCTTTGGGTATATTGGAAAGATTCTGCTGAGACTTTGGAATCAAATAAGAATCCTGGGTCTGCCTTTGGCTTGCTGTGTGACCTTGAGCAATTTACTTATCAGGATCTTAATTTCCTACTTCATAGAAACGTTATAAGGATTGGAGAGCATGTTTGTAAATCGTCAGACACAGTGCTTAGCTCATGGTAGTGGTCAACGAGTGTCATCGTTGTTAGCTGCCATTGAGTTGGCCCCCCCTGACTCATGGCGACCCCGTGCATGACAGAACGAAGCACTGCCTGGTCCTCCGCCATCCTCATGTTCCGTTGTAGATTGGACTGTTGTCATCCATAGGATTTTTACTGGCCAATTTTTGGCATTAGATCACCAGGCCTTTCTTCCTAGTCCATCTTAGCCTGGAAGCTCTGCTGAAACCTGTTTAGCATCATAACAACATGCACGCGTCCACTGACAGACAGGTGGTGGCTGTGCTTGAGGTGAATTGCATGAGAATCAAATACAGGTGTCCAAGTGGGAGACGAGATTTCTACCACTGAACCCCAACTACCCCCCAACAAGTATTAGTCCTCCCTCCCTCCCTTCCTTCCCCCTTCCCTCCGTCTCTCCCTCCCTCTCTTCTTTCCCTCCTTCCGTCCCTCTCTCCCTCCTTCCTTCCCTCCTTTTGGATTCACATAAAGTTTAATCCTTCATCCATGTGTCTTGAAGTATTTGAAGCAATGATCTTGCCCGTCAGCTTCACAAATCTTCTCTTTGATGGAGTGCCAGCTATTTTTACAGCTCCTCTTGTGCCCTACGTTACTGCACATTTGACTTTAAATAAAAAAATAAGGCTGCTTTAGATGAATGATTGATCTTGTTCCTAGCCTTCTTTCATTACGTTGGATTATTTATCAGAGTTGATAATTTAGAAGAATGGTGACATGGGGGGGCATGGGGGTGCATAATGGATGAGGGGAAGGATGAAGAGAGTTGAAGGACTGCTAGTGTGGAGGAGGAAGGAGACTTATTTTATGTATTCACAGAAGAGAAACTAATACAGGTCCACCATCCTTTATTCATAATTTTGGAATTGAAAAATCTCTGAAAACTGAAAGTTTTTTTTTTTTTTTGTAAAATTGGTGGTAAAATCTGCCTCTGGTTAATGCAAAGTTGTTTATAGTCTTTCTTCCACTAAACATGAATATTCATATACATCACTGCAGAAGTATTAATGTGTTTGATTATAAAATGCTGCCCTGGACAATACATAATGGTCCAGTATGTGTGCCATATTTCTTTTCTAAAACCTAGAAAATTAAGTTATAAAACATCTGGCCTAAGGGTTTTATATAAGGAATTATGGGCCTGTACCAATGGGTAGATAGAAGTCTCGGCAAGACAACTATTAGCTTTACTTCACAACAAAATGGGGTTATTTTCCAACATGATGACATGGAGACACCGAGATCACTGTGGTAGTGGTGGTGTCGTGGTTAGGGATGTTGTCAGAGGAGTTGATTGAGGAGGAGAGTGGGCCTCCATCCAACCCTCCGTTTACTATCTTAAAAGACACAGTTTGTTAGGCCTCAGGTGGATGGGGTCCAACAGAGATTTCTCTGTAAGAGTGAGCCCAGAGCTTTGGTTCATTCTGGGAACTAGGACATAAACTAAACATGGGACACCATGCTAGTGAGAGCAGATACCTGATGAAGGAGGAACCTGTAATTGCTTTCCATTTATTCCTTGGGTCCCATAATCACATAGAATGCTACAGTCACTGTAAAGTTTAAATTCTAAATGGAAGTTACATGATAAACTTCTGATTCATGAGATGGATCCAACCCAGAGGTTCTCAGAGAGTAGTCTCTGGGTCCGCAGCATCAGCATCACCTGGGAACTTGTTCGAAATGCAAATTTTCTGTCCCACCCCTGTTCTACTGTGAACTCTGTGGATGAGGCCTAGAAGTGTGTTTTATTAGGCCTTCCAGGTGTTTCTAATACATACTCATTCAGTAAGCATTATTGAATGTATTTATGAAGAAAACACTCAGAGAGGCCCACAGTGCCTCACAGTATGGTTGGGAGACAGGCCCAGGCTACTCCATTCTACGATGCTAACCTGAAAGGGCTGTAAATAAGACTCAGAATGCAGGAGGAAAAGGTTGGTACTGTTGTTAGTTGCTGTCAAGTCCATTCTGATTCATGGTGACCCTATGTGCAGAGTAGAACTGCTCCATAGAGTTTTCAAGGCTGTGACCTTTTGGAAGCAGATCACCAGGCCTGTCTTCCGAGGAGCCTCTGGGTGAGTTTGAACTGCCAGCCTTTCAGTTAGCAGTGAAGCGCTGAACCGTTGCACCACCAGAGCTCCCTAGAAGGAGAACGGGGGAGGGATAAAGAGATTGTAACTGGGACAGAGAAGAGGCCCATTGGGAAGCGTGTGCTTTTACACAAGGGTGAAATTCTGAGGGGTACAGAATGGGATAGCATTCTTGGCTGAGGGGAACTGAATTGTCTTCAGAATATCTATGAAGATACGGTACTAACAAGGGAGAGCTAAGACAGTACAGTCAGCCAGACTACTGAATTTTGCACATCCTATGGATCTGAAATCTTTTTTTCAGACCCAAGTGCCTTACCTTATTTATGCGTAACAAATTTCATCTTCCTTGAGTAGGCGTATCAGTCTAGTCCTATAATATTTTTTGGTTTCCTGAATCTGTCACTCCATGGCCTGATTAGATTATTATCCAAGTCATCAATAGAATCTTTGAACTTGCATTTGAAATTTCCCTCCATGTTGACCTAAATCCTAATACCATTTTAGTACACTTTCTGAGCTAGAAAGAAGTAACGCTGGTTTCTGGTGTGGTTTGTAAAAGCTAGTCTCATTCTTCTATCATCATACCCTGTATACAACACCCCATAAATTTTTCTTACTCAGAACTTTCTGTATAAATTTTAAACCTGATAACGTTTTTTATAAAGTATGCTTTATACTATATGATAAGAGATGCACAAGGGCAGGATTTTGTCTAAGATTTTTAACCTGCCAAAAGTTTCTTAATTTTATTTATGTTCCTAAAGAGCTCGTTCTTGTAGACACTGTAATCGTCACGAGTAGCATGTATTGGCTTGTACGAGAAGAATGCCCAAAGCAAAGGCGGATGGGTTTCTCTTCATCAGTGTCCTCATTAGACCACTTAGGCAGTTTATGGAGATTGATGCTTTTGCTTGAGAGTTCACGGTGCTTCCACATGCCTTTCCTTTGGCCAAAATTATGTCTAATGATACATGGAAGTGCGTTTTTGTGGTGGTTTCTTGTATAATTGTGTATGCATGGCTAGGTACTTCTGAGTGGTTTAAATTAAACTCTTTTTCTAGATAGCAGCATACCACCACTGTGTAATAGTTTGATTTTATTTAAGGCAAGACAATATATACACCTCATCAGTTTTCCTTCCTCTGCTTAGGGAAGAGCAAGAAGATCCAGGAAGCAACTGGAGGGAGGGTGAGGAAGGAAACATGTTATTTTCACGTAGCAGCAAATTAAGTGGAAAGCCTTTTGATGAGCTGATGAAGCTGATAACCCAGCATCATAGGACTGGCAAGTAATTTAAGAGAGCATTCTTGGGCCTTTCAGGATCTCATCTATGGCTTCATTTAAGGAGAAGTACACAAACAGTCTTAATAATTGGGTCTGGCCATCAGCGTTACAGGCTGTCCTTCCTGTTTTTTTAACGTAAATTCCAACTGCTGCTCCAAAAGTCCTCATATGAAGGGAGAGATTTGAAGGACTATTTTAGCTTATCCTGAAACTCAAAGGGAAGTGTATGAAGTACTATTTTTCTGCAAGTGATCATTGAAATTGGTGATGTTACAGAAGAAAAGAAATGAGAAACGGGATCACTGTAGAGTACCTTGGTTACTGTTCACTCTGTAAATGGCATTGCTGCCCGCAACATGGCCTAAGGGGACCATATTTCTTTCCCAAATAGATATCATTTATTATTGGTACTTCAGGCACTCTGAGAAAATTGTTCCAGGGACACACAACGGACTCCTAGGGCTGCACCTTAGTAAGTGTCCAATATTTTTGTCTCATTTTTGTGCCTAGGGTTTGTATCCAGCTTTGGCTAATGACATAAGATAAACTAAACATGCTTCTACTTTATTAAACAAGTGGAATGCCAAGGTATGACCTGAATTAATTAGGAGAACCAGGGGAACAGCAGGGATAGTTTTGTTTGTTCATGTGTTGGTTTGTTTAAGTGGAACACCCAGGGCAGGATTTTTAGTTCTTTGAATCTTCTCAGAATCCAGAAAAGTGTTGTTTGACTTGGATTGCTCTTCTCCCTCTCCTGCCTCTCCATTATTCATGAAGGACCATGTTTTTGGAACAAAGCAGTCAAAATTTATGTAATCCATGGAGAGTTTGAGCTGTTAACTCCTCCTTACAGGAAAAATTATGACTCTGAGGCTTAGAGAAACTATGATTCAGAGATATTTTTTCCACTCCAAAAATTACAATTTTCTTTGCAATTCCAGTGCTCCTGGAGTGCTAGAGAAGAAAAGAGAGCATTCTAACTGGCCACTGATTCTGGGGAATGGAAAGGGCAATTATTTTTCTGCCTCCTTCTAGTGAGTTCGTTGACTAATCTACACTTTATAGTGGATACAATTTTGAACTGACCCGTGTTACATACAATCAGAAAGGCTTTGAAGTGGCCAGAATCCTGCAGAGGTCTTCAAGGAAATGTGGTTCTCCAGTCTCAACATTCTTTCTTGTTCCCTTAGAAGCAACAGGTTTGGTAAATGTGAGGAATTGGAAGGAGTCACAAAGAAAGGAAACAGAGGAAATGTTGGGATTCAGCTTCTTTAAGAGGTGGGAGAAGAGAGTGATGGAGATGGTGTCCAGTGGATGCTCTCTGGCCTTATTTTTCAAAATGCAAGTGTTGGCCTATGATTTAATAGTTTTAGAAATGCTCTTTTCTTTCTGTCTGTGATATTTATTGGCTTGCTATGAACAGCCACATATGATAGGCATTTTTGTCTAGTGGCACACTGGTTAAGAGCTCGACTGCTAACCAAAAGGTCGGCAGTTCAAATCCACCAGCTGCTCCTCAGAAACCCTATGGGGCAGTTCTCCTCTGTCCTATAGGGTCGCTGTGAGTTGGAATCGACTTGACAGCAATGGGTTCCCCTCCCCCTTTTTTATTTTTCAATCTATATTAAAGCAACAACAAAAATGAGCTAATTCATACACAGCCTTACTACCCTAATAAATAACTTTTCATGGTTCATGATTTTTTCTAGTCCTTGCCCACATTCGGATGTATTTTTTATGTTTTGGTAATCCTAATGATGGGATATTTATATACTTTCAATAAGTATGAGTTTAGTATCTTAACTCTATATATTTATTTTCTACTTAGAATGAACATATTTCACAATTTAGAAAAGGATTCCATTAGAGTTGGCCTTAAAGTAAGTAAGGTCTTTCCAAAGGGCAAAAGATAAGTCTCCAAGTCTCTCCAGCTCTTTTCTTTCAGTCATCAGTTTCTCCTTTTAAAAGAAAAGCCCCATCCTTCCTTTGTTTTCTTGAGAAGTTTAATCCATCTTGCTTTTCTACAAGTGACTAATTTCTTGCCAAGATTTATGGGTACAGTTTTTGTAAAATGATATTTAAATACTTTTTTACATTGTAAACATTGATATTTGGGAATTCTCATTCAATTTTATTCATCTTTTTGTTGTTTTTCTTGAATTCCTAACCTGTCCTTGGGGTGCAGGACTGAAGGTTCTTGTGAAGGTCTTGCCTCCGTTAGTAAAAATTCTTTTGAGAGAAGTCCATTCCCCCTACTCCTGTCCTCCCAAACAGGTGCATACTGTCATTTTTATAACAGGGTTTGCACATGTGTTTAGTTTTGAGAGTACGGTCCCTGCTACTCTCTCCTGAGAACTGCACATAATTCATTCACTGATAGTCCAACAATCATATACTATGAGAACATGCTTTGCATGTGTTCCATTTGCCAGCCTCCAGTGGCTGGAGAGTTCAAGAAAATGGCTTATGGGATGGGAATGGCCATCTTAGACTCTACAGAAAAGATGCAGGGCCACAGCGGAAAGCTTAAGAAAAAGATCACAGGGATAAACACCATATTTTTGACCTCGTTCTCCTTTTTGCTTGGCCCCAAAAACTTAAGACTTGACATTCCTCTTTCCTACAGTCCCACCTTTATTGCCTTCAATAAGTTATACCTCCTACTAATACATTCATAAGTTCTCGGTGATTTCCATTTTCCTACCATTTGTATTCTTTAAATCTCTGGTTTCCTACACTGACAAGAATGCTACAGTACATTTTCTTCTTAAATAAATGAGATGTGGCATTAGAGGGTAGTGCAGACATTAACAGGTCCACAGTAAGCTGCTAACCAAAAGGTTACAGGTTCAGATCCACTCAGAGACACCTCAGGAGAAAATCCTGGTGAACTGCTTCCAAAAAGTCAGCCATGAAATCTTTGTGGAGCATAGTTCTACTCTGACACACATATGGTCGCTATGAGTTGGAATCAGCTCAACAGCCGTAGTGGCAGCGGTGGCGGTGGTGGCTACAACACATTCTCTTCTTAAATCAGTGAGGTGTACTATGCAGTCGGATTTCTGGTACACTGTAGTCCCACTGAGGTAGTTTGACTTGCAGTTTTCAAATACGTGGGGGTTGGGAGAAGAGGACATAATACTTATTACTTTGCTGTTGTTAGGTGTCATCTCATCGGTTCTGACTCATACTGACCCGGTGTACAACAGAATGAAACACTGCCCAGTCCTGTGTCATCCTCATAATTGTTGTGTGTTTGAGCCTGTTGTTGCAGCCACTGTGTCAGTCCATCTCACTGAGAGTCTTCCTCTTTTGAATTGACCCTCTACTCTACCTGGCATGATGTCCTTCTCCAGGGACTGGTCCCTCCGGATAACATGTCCAAAGTACGTGAGACAAAGTTTTGCCATTCTCACTTCTAAGGAGCGTTCTAGCTGTTACTTCTTCCAAGACAGATTTATTCATTCTTCTGACACTCCATGGTATATGCAGTATTCTTCATCAGCATCATAATTCAAAGGAATCAATTCTTCTTTGGTCATCCTTATTCCTCATGCAGCTTTCCCATGCATATGAGGTGACTGAAAATACCATGGCTTGGTCAGGCACACCTTAGTCTTTAAGGTGACATCTTTGCTTTTTAACACTTTACAGAGATCTTTTGCAGCACATTTGCCCAATGCAATGCATTATTTGATTTCTTGACTGCTGCTTCCATGTGTGTTGATTGTAGATCCAAGTAAAATGAAATCTTTGACAACTTCAGTCTTTTCTCCGTTTATCATGATGTTGCTTATTGGTCCAGTTGTGAGGATCTTTGTTTTCTTTATGCTGAGGTGTAATTCATACTGAAGTCTTTGATCTTCATGAGTAACTGCTTTAAGTCCCCGTTGCTTTCAGCAAGTAAGGTTGTGTCATCTGCATATTGCAGGTTGTTAATGAGTCTTCCTCCAGTCCTGATGCCAAGTTCTTTTTCATCTAGTCTAGCTTCTCGGATTATTTGCTCAGCATACAGATTGAATAAGTATGGTGAAAAGATACAACCCTGATGCACCTTTTCTGATTTTAAACCACTCAGCATCCCCTTGTTCTATTTGAACAACTACCTCTTGGTCTATTTACAGGTTCCTCATGAGCACCATTAAGTGTTCTGGAATTCCCATTCTTCAAAATGTTATCCATCATTTCTTATGATCCACACAGTCAAATGCCTTTGCATAGACAATAAAACACGGGTAAACATCTTTCTGCTAGTCTCTGCTTTAAGCCAAGATCCATCTGACATCAACAGCGATATCCCTCATTCCACGTCCTCTTCTGAATCCTGCTTGAATTTCTGGCAATTCCTGTCCATGTACTGCTGCAACCATTTTTGAATTTTCTTCAGCATAATTTTATTTGCATGTGATATTAATGATATTGTTCAATAATTTCTGCATTCCGTTGGACCAGCATTCTTTGGAATAAGCTGGTACTTGGATCTCATCCAGTCGGTTGGCCAGGTGACTGTCTTCCAAATTCCTTGGTATAGATGAGTGAGTGCTTCCAGCGTTGCACCCATTTGTTGAAAGATGTCAGATGATATTCTGTCATTTCCTGGGGACTTGTTTTTGGCCAGTGCCTTCAGTGCATCTTGGACTTCTTCCTTCAGTACCATCGGTTCTTGATCGTATGCTACCTCCGGAAATGGTTGAATGTTGACCAGTTCTTTTTGGTACAGTAACTCTGTATCCCTTCCATCTGTGTATTCCTTCCTGTGTCATTCAATTTTTTGTCCATAGAATCCTTCAATATTGCAACTCAAGGCTTGAATTTTTTCTTCAGTTCTTTCAGCTTATGTTCTTCCCTTTTCATTTTCTAACTCCAGGTCTTTGCACATTTCATTATAATACTTTGCCTTCTGGAGCCACCCTTTGAAATCTGCTCTTCAACTCTTTTACTTCGTCATTTCTTCTGTTCACTTCAGCTACTCTACATTTAAGAGCAAGTTTTAAAGTCTCTTCTGACATCCATTTTGATCTTTTCTTTCTTTCTGTCTTTTTAATGACCTTTTGCTTTCTTCATGTATGATGTCATCCCACAACTCATCTGGTCTTTGGTCATTAGTGTTCAGTGCATCAAATCTATTCTTGAGATGGTCTCCAAATTCAGGCGAGATACACTCAAGGTCGTACTTTGGCTCTCGTGGGCTTGTTTTAATTTTCTTCAGCTTCATCTTGAACTTGCATATGAGCAATTGGTGGTCTGTTCTGCAGTCAACCCCTGGCCTTGTTGTGACTGATGATATCGAGCATCTCTATCTTCTCTTTCCACAGATGTAGTTGATTTGATTCCTATGTATTCCATATGGTGCGGTCTGTGTGTATAGTCACCCTTATGTTGTTCAAAAAGGTATTTGCAATGAAGAAGTGATTGGGTCTTGCAAAATTCTGTCATGCAATCTCTGATGTCGTTTCTGTCATCGAGGCCGTATTTTCAGACTACTGATCCTTCTGCTTTATTTTCAACTTTTGCATTCCAATCACTAGTAATTATCAATGTATGTTAATTGCATGCTTGATCAATTTCATATGGCAGGTCTTGGTAAAAATCTTCAGTTTCTTCATCTTTGACATTAGTAGTTGGTATGTAAATTTGAATAATAGTCATGTTAACTGGTCTTCCTTGTAGGCACGTGGATATATGCTGTTCCTAACAGTGTTGCATTGTAGGATCGATCTTGAAATTTTTTTTTTTTTTATAATGATGAATGCAACGCCATTGCTCTTCAATTTCTCATTCCCATCATAGTAGACCATATGATTGTCCAATTCAAAATGGCCAGTTCCAGTCCATTTCAACTCACTAATGCCTAGGATATTGATGTTTATGTATTCCATTTCAATTTTGACAGCTTCCAATTTTTCTTGATTCATACTTTGTACAGTCCACATTCCAATTATTAATGGATGTTTGCAGCAGTTTCTTCTCATTTTGAGCTGTGCTACATCAGCAAATGAAGGTCCCAAAAGCTTTACTCTATCCACGACGTTCAGGTCGTCTGTTCTTTGAGGAGGAGGCAGCTCTTCCCTAGTCATATTTTGAGTGCCTTCCAACGTGAGGGGCTCACCTTCTAGCACTATATCAGACAGTGTTCTGCTGCTACCCATAAGGTTTTCACTGACCAGTTTTTTCAGAAGTAGATCACCAGGTCCTTCTTCCTAGTCTGTCTTAGTCTGGAATCTCCACTGAAACCTGTCTCTCATGGGTGACCCTGCTGGTATTTGTAATACCGATGGCATAGCTTCTAGCATCACAGCAACACACAAGCCACCACAGTACTACAAACTGACAGACAAGTTGTGGCACTTATTACTGCACAATAATAATTGTGAAACATAATATGTTTGGGCTACTTTTTGCCTGTTACATACAGTCAGAAGTTATCTACATGCTTTATGCAGATCTTAAGTGAAAAAATACCAAGCTCATTTCTTACCATCAGTGAACCCCTGGATTTGCTTCTTTCTAGACACCACTCCCTGCGGGTCTCTCTGGCTTATTCCTGGAGGTTCACATGAGATTCAGCTTCAGTGGTTTATGTTAGCCATCTTTAACTTGTAAACATTTTCTTGAGTATACAACTTTATAAGTGGCGTGAGGAATTTTTAGATAGTGTTATTTCCTTAAGGAGCACTCTTGGCACAGTGGTTAAGCACTTGTCTGCTAAATGAAGGGTCAGTGATTCGAACCCACCAGCAGCTTCCCGGGAGAAAAATGGGGCAGTTTGACTCCATAAAGATTTACAGCCTTGGAAACCCTATGGGGCAGTTCTGCTCTGTCCTATAGGGTTGCTGTGAGGCAGAATCGACTCCACAGCTGTGGGGAATTCATTCCTTTAGTAGTGCCTCAAACTTAGACAACCTTAAAATAACATAAGGAACCTTCCCAAAGGATAGCCCAAAGAATTGAATTGTTAAGTGAGAAGTACCAAGTCCAGCATCGAGCCTCTCTCTGGTCCCTTCTGTTCTCGGCCACCAGGACTTTGCATGTACTGTTCTTTTCACTAAAATGCTCCCCCGCCTCCGAAAACTCCTACTCAGCCTTTGACCTACTCACATGTCACCTCTCCTGGGAAGCCCTCCTTGACCCCTCTAGTTTGTCTCAGTTACTCCTGCAGTATTTCAGTCATGCCTCAAATACAGCATTTACCATGTATTTCATTACGTATTGAAAGTTATTCATTCACATCTCATTCGCTTAACATCTCATCCCTCTAATTCTTCAGGACATTGACCGACTTTGTATGACTCGCCCCTGCTTTAGAGCCATGTAGCATTTCAACAATTAATGGAGTAAGTGAATGACACTTCCCACTTTATTTAAAAAAAAAAAAAAGAATAAAAAATCAGAACTAGTATGTTGAGAAACTATTAATTTTCAGTTTATCCTAAATCATGATTATTCCAATTAATGATTCATCCTAATTCTGATTTTTTTACCCTTTGTCTCTAGCACACCTTTATGTACTTGTCAAAAGGCACCAAAGCCAAATCCAGTGCCTTCAAGTTGATTCTGACTCATAGCGACCCTATAGGACAGAGTAGAACTGCCCCATAGGGTTTCCAAGGCTGTGATCTTTACGGAAGCTGACTGCCACATCTTTCTCCCGTGGAGCCACTGGTGGGTTCGAACCACCGACCTTTTGGCTAGCAGACCAGTGCTTTAACCACTGCACCACCAGGCAGCTCAGCAAAAGGCACAGGAAGGTCAAATCCAAACTAATTAGCTTAAGTCCTGGTTCAAGACTTTGATGAAAATGTTTGATTGAAAAGGTTGACACAATTGACTAAAATAACTTCTGAGCTCTTACTAAAAATATCCATGATATCTGTTTTCCATTATTGTCAAAAGTCTAGAATTGGCTTCTTATATGCATGTGTACTGTACATAAAACTTTTTGCAATTTTAAGAAACTTGTAATTGGCCTGTTTAAAGAGGAGGTTTAAATCGTTAGTGGAAGATGGGAGAGAGTTTCAGAACATAATTAAGAACACGGGACACTGGAATAGGACCATTACTTGAAACAAACAACATCAAAAGATAAAAAAAAAACTACCCTATTCCAGTAAAGCTGAGTGTATACGCAAGATCTAAGAATTTAATGTTCTAATTGGTAGGTTATGGCTAGTTCTGTGGGTTTGGGTGGTGAAAAAATCTCATCAGTGTGAATTAATAACTTTTTGCACTTAGAATTTAAAATAGTACAACGTAATACATTTAGGATTACTTCATTCGTGAGTCATAGTCGATTTAATCAGCCTTTATGGATGATGTTAAACTGAAGGCTTAGGCAGGCTGTGACTTCTCTCCTCTGGTGGTTAAGACTGACTGCAGCCAGACCACTACCCTGAAACCATCTGGGGTGGGTCACTTGTTTTCAAAATTGGCTACTAAAAAAAGGGATTTTCAGGTGGTGGTATGCAGCAAATAAGTGTTTTTTATGGAAAACCTTAAGATGGCAAAAATCCCAACAGTACCCTGGTGGCACAGTGGTCAAGCGTTAGGCTGCTAACCAAAAGGTCGGCAGTTCGAATCCACCAACCGCTCCTTGGAAGCCCTGTGGGACAGTAGTGCTCTGTCCTGTAGGGTTGCTATGAGTTGGAATCGACTCAATGGCAACGGGTTTAATGTATATATATCTGCTGAACTTTCACACATTTTCACGAGTTCATCCAATAAATTCAAAATCACTAAACATTTCCTCTGTAACGGTGAGGAGTTTAACAGTGATAGTGTGTGCAGGAACTCTATTTTAAAGAGCTGGAATCTTCCCACTGTAAAGACTGTTGCTCTTGCTGGTGATGATAATAATAATGGCTGAATTACATTGAATTGATTAAGTACGATGAAAACTAGCTCAGGGCTTAGTCCAGAGAAAAATAATTGCTAATGTTTCATGAGCAAATATGTTAGTGTGGTTAGAATGCTAAGTTGTGGGGAGCTAAATTCTTTTGATTAGCCTTTGAGGCTACCAAATACCACAGATACGTATCTGTTTTTTTGTAGCGGAGGCTATTAGTAATGAACCACACCACAGTGTAATTCTGGAATTGGCAAAGACTTTAAGACCTTCCATTGAACTTTGTTGTTGTTGTTTTTGCATTACAGCGGGACTTCTTTACAAGTGTGGGTGATTCACACTGTCATTTGGTACATGACTGTAAATACTCTTCAGTGACATACTGAATGCCATAAATCTGAACCCTATCATATATTTAAAGTAGACTCATACATTTCCCAAGTGGAAATTTATGACGAGAACCAGTGATGTCCTTGACTTTTACTTAAAGCAAAGCGAAATTCCAGTGTGTGCATTCAAAGTTGATTAGGATTGAAATGGTCTATTCTAAATGAAAGGAAAAAAATACAGAACATTTTCCCCATTTTAACAGAAAATGTTAAGGACACAGATTTAGAACCCAAAGACTTGCTTTTCTCCTCAATATGTGATTTTTGGTAATGTGATGTTGAGCTTTTATCTTGTGTATGGGAGTTGGCCTTCACTTCTGCAGAGAAAGCTGTTCCTCTTGGCCTTTAAACCTCAAAATTCCACAAAGCACAATTCAGAGAGAAATCAGCTTATCATATATGCATGTAATATTTCAGAAAGTGGAAAAAGAAACCATTAATACTATTAAACTTGCTTTCAAGCAAAATTTGATCTATAAGCTACATAGTGAACCCGATAGAAGGCAAATCAAATAAAATCTTCCTTTTTAAGAATTATGTTTATGTTTTTTTCCTTTGATATAAGTCACTCGAAGATCACCAACCACTTGCTGTGAAGTATAGCTCTTTCATAATGATGCATAGCATTATATATACACAGGAGATACATGTTTTTGAAAAACAAAATTGTTTAAAAGTTTTTGCTTCAACCAAAAAGAAGCTGAAGAACAGATTGGTTCACAACAAATGTATGCAAAACAAAACCAAGAAGACAGGTCGGGTGGATGTTATACTGTCTCATTAAAGAAAATCAGTCAAGATTGATCTAATTAACTCACAAGGATTCAGCACATTTTATCCACTGAACTGAGCAAGCACTGGCCATCTTCTGCCACAGCTGTTTGTTTAAATTGCTTACATGAGTCATTCTGAGTGAGAGCCTTTAAAAAAATAAGTAAATGATTTGAAATCTTTGTCTTCCACCTGATAATCATCTAACGAAATCATTGTAATTACGTACTTTGGGAGAGTCCCTGGCCGGACGCCTTTCCAAACCTGATGTGGCCTTACATAGATATTTAGAAGAAATGTCTTGTCATTTGTCACTGTTGGGTGCATAGTGTTTTATCAAGTCTCTGACCTTCATGTGAGTTCACCTATAGCATTGTAGTTGACATTTCACATTGAGCCTAAGGGTCACATGCAAGCCATGCTCAAAATCACTTCCATATGAAATATGTGGAAGTTAACTACCAGCAAATCCATCTGTTGAGTATTTTTATGTCACTGTTTAGAAACTGCAGAAATTGAGAGTTGTAAAAAGATGACTAGAGAGAGGAGAGCATGAATTCTTCATCAGCTTCTAAATTAGCAGTGAGTACTAATAAGCTCATCTTTTGAAAGAAGTGCAGTGGGAATAAAAATTATTCACTCTTTCTATACGTTTAGAAGGAGCCTGGACTTTGGCATCAGATCTACCTTTGACTCCTGCCTGTACCACTTATTAGCTGTGGGATTTTGAGCAACTCGTTTAGCCTTCCTAAGCCTCAGCCTACCTCTCCCACCTTTTGCCCTGTAAATAGGATAATAATAGCGATCTCACCGGGCTGTTGTTGGCATTAAACGTTTAGTGCAGTACTTGATGCATAATAAGTGCCCCAAATTGTAGGAATAGTAGTTGTGGCTTTTGCCATTGCTGATATTGAGTTGTATTTCTCAAGTGCTCATTAAGCCCTGTTACCTTACTGAGCCTCGGTTTCCTCATCTCTAAAATGGGGAGTTGGTAGTTGATCTCTAAGGTTTTTCCCGCTGGCCTGTCTGAGTCAGCCTCTCAGGAGGTTGGCGAGCTGCCTGGCGGAGGGGTTTTTCACTCCGCCCCGCCGCCTTGCCGGTTTCCCCCATCCCTCCCTCCCGAACCTCGTCCCCCCGCCGGTTACCGCGGCGGGAGGCCCCTCATCAAAGCTCTGGGAAAGGTCAGGCATTCCGGGAGTGGCGGGAGCCGCCCTTGCCCTGTCTTTTTTGCAGAACCCAGCATGTAAATGGCGAGGTTTATCTAGAAGCCACTTCTGAGCACTGGTGCTCAGCTGAGCTGGGAAGAAACTTAAGAGACAAGCCCTGTTTTGGTGTCGCTATCAAAATATTTAATTGTTACGCTTTTGTTTTGTAATCGGCTGTGTAAACGGTAGGAATAGGAAAGCGGAGGTCACATTTTGTCATAAAGATGCTGATAAGTGGTAAATTAAATTACAGCAACCCATTGAAAATAGCGTTATAAACTATACAATCACAAGGGAAAATGTCCACAATACATTGACTAAAAAGATTATAAAACAGTATTTTTAAATTTTTTTAAAAAATAAATTTATGTGTGTGAACTATATATAGAGAAAGAAAAGACTGGGAATAAATTTATCTATATTCAGTTGGTTTTTATTTTATTTTTTGTCTGAGTGGCAGTACCAGATACTTTTTGTTTTATTTTTGCTTGGATTTCTAAATGTTTTAGAAAATGAGTTAAGAATTCTAAGGAGAAACATAAACTGATTTTTTTTTTTTAAAGCAAGAAACCAGGTTGCCTATCAGAGGAAAAGGTTCGTCTCTTCAGAGAAAGGAGGATGTGGGAATGTGTGCAGTGATGCCTCGAAGTGCTAGGTGCCTGTGTGTTCATGAGTTGCCACCCTTAGACACTGTGTGTGCTTGAAGCTGTGGAATGTAAACAGTTCCTTCACCTGTGAGCACCTACATACTGCCTACTGTATGCACTTTTGTCAGTACTCTAGAGGTAGTAGCTTACTGAGTTCTTTTGTGAAGTAGACACTGTTACCCTTACTTTATAGGAAACTGAGGCGCACAGGGAGGTTAACCTAGCTACTGTCTCACAATCCGTGAGAGGCCAAGCCAAGATTCATACCCAGGCTTGGTTGGCCCCAGAATCCATGCTCCAACCACACTGTCCTGCTTTGCCCTGAGTGAAAACTGGAATCACACTAGTGTCCGGCTGTTTTCAACGTGTGTTATATACGTGTCGCCATGGTGAGGGTTAATTGGGGTACTGTGAGGGAAGAACAGGAGCCCTGGTGGCACAGCAGTTAAGAGCTCAGCTGCTAACCGAAAGGTCAGCAGTTTGAATCCACCAGCTGCTCCTTGGAAACCCTATGGGGCAGCTCTGTTTTGTCCTGTGGGGTTGCTATGAATCAGAAATGACTCGATGGCAAAAGGTTTAGTTTTTTTGGGGGGTGGGGGGCAAAAACAGTTATAGATGGACATAAGGGATACTTTTCTTTCATACTTACTGATACTCTATCCTGTCAGCTGAGTTCAGCCCATGCCCCCTTGCCCTCTTTACTGTTTGGATCCTAACCTTAATCTCACAGGTCAACCTTGGTTACCAGGTTTTACTGTTTATTTTACCTGACAGTCAGAATTTTCCTGGGTCTGAGCACAGCACTGAGTCTATGGCTTCGCTTCAAATTGAAACTACCGTTGCTTTTTTTCTGCGATAGTCAATGGCTTCAGCTGTCCCTACAAAAATAGCTTTTCCACAACTGCTTCTAAGTACAGGGAAGAAAGCAAGGTAAAGAAGAAAGGGCTCTCCTGGCCTGGGGCCTTCAAAGCACAGGTCTGCCTAAAGCTGTGTGTGTGGGTGGGAGGGTGGGTGAGTGTGTGAGCCCGCGCACGTGTTACAGGTGCACCTCTTACCTCTCTGGGCCTCAGTTTCCTCATTGGTAAAATGCAAAGACAGAGTTAAATGAATTTCCAAGTCCTTCACTGCTCTGATTCTTGGAAAGCCTTCAGTGTATTTTTCAACGTTTTCCATTACTGATTCTTTTTACTAGTATATTCAAAAGCAAAGAGTTAGAGTCCTATCATGTATTTCTACAAGAACCGCAACACTTTTTTCTTTCTGTAACCTTAGGCAGTCTGATTAGTACCTCAGCTGCGTCCTGTTGCTTTGACAGTCATTATCTATCCTGTGACATCATTTACTAATGTACTTTCAATAGAGAGCTCAATTACCAAATTCTTGGGTTATTAGCAGAATTGTTTCTAGAAAGCCCATGTTTGATCCAAGTGAACCTCTTTAAAACAACATTTAAGTAGAAATTTTCTCAAGGTTTTAAAGCACAGGAATGACGTGGCCTTACCATAGCCACTGACTAATTTCTCTTCATTGGGTTTTCGTATTGTTTCTACTTATCCGGTTCTTACCTTTAGGTTGACACAAACGTTAAGCTGTGCTCTCGGTCTGATCTGTTTGGACAGCTGATTTCCAATATGTAAAGTTAGGTTTTACGTGGCCAGTAGGGACTTTTTTCTCCAGCAGAGGAATATACCATTTTATATGTGTGTTTAAGTATATGTGTGTGTATGTGTATATATGATTCTCTGTATGTACCCTCATGCACATGCACACACATACACATATGGAAGGGGACCTTTAATAAGCTAGAATACATAATAAATAAATCACTTTAAATTCCACCTCTTGGACGTAGGTTGGTGGTACGGTGGTTGAAAGCTTACCTGCTAACCAAAAGGTCGGCAGTTCGAATCCACCAGCTGCTCCTTGGAAACGCTCTGGGGCGGTTCTTCTCTGTCCTGTAGGGTCACTGTGAGTCAAAATCAACTCAGCGACAGTGGGTTTGGTTTTGGTAGACATAGGCTATCCACGATAGGCCAGCAGGAACACAGTTCAAATGCAGCCAGCTCCCAGTGGTCACCCAGCCCCAGGATGCTGCCTGGGACCATTCAGTGACGGACGAGTAAGGGGCAGTGGCACTCTGGAGTTTCTGTACACAGAGAAATCCAGCTCTCAAACAGTGCAGATCTGCCTCAATTTGATGTCATTTGACAGCCCCTGACAGTGGTCTGCACTCTGCCCTGGGATCCTATCCTCCCTCTTTAAACCTTTTTCTCAACCCAGATGTTTCCCTCGTCCTTTAGCCACTGCTTGCTCATGTTCAGGGTTCTCTCCCCAAATATTAAATCTCTTAATTTCAGCTCATTGAGTTTGCTCAGATGCATCAAAATTCATGATCGCATCTTCTAGAGAACGTTCTTATTTTCACATTACTGTGGGCTGTTTCCCCAGACTGCCTACCTCCTCACCCCCAGGCCTCTGCTGTTTCCCTCGTTTGGGTCTCTCCCCTTTAACACACGACCCTTGGAGGGATGTGAGAGCCTTTTTTCTGCAATAACCATTTTCTGGAGAGGCCCATTTGGTATTTTTCATCCTGCTGTATTAATGTTGGGTTCCCTGGGTGGCACAAATAGTCTGGGCTCAACTCCTAACCTAAAGGTTGGCAGTTCAAACCTACTCAGAGGCACCGCAGAAGAAAGGCCTGGCAGACTACTTCCAGAAAGATGATAGCAAGAAAACCCTATGGAACAGTTCTACTTTTGTAACACATGGGGTCTCCCTGAGTTGGAATTGACTGGATGGCAGCAGGTTAGGTTTTCTGGTTTACATTAATGTTGATGATGATGATGATACCATTTATGTGGCTCTTTGCATACAAAATGCTTTTATCACTTTATCATTTTTAGGCAAGCTTGGCCCTCCTCCCGGGCTTACTCTTAACAGCTTCCTTGATTCTGAAAATATTTTAGAGGTTAGTTTGCTTTACCAAGTGAGTTAACTCTAAAGGAGAGAAAACCTCTGGAGGACAGTTTTTCTTTATTTTTCTTGTTTGACTGAAATGCTAAATAAATATTCTGGGCTACTGAAGAGTCACAGAATTTGAATGCTTGTGATTACCGACTTGAATATGCTGAATTTCTACAATGGAAAGAATGAATGTTTGATAACTCTTAATAAACTAGGTAAAAATTTTGAGTCGTTGAAAACTTCCTGAAGCTTCCATAAAATGCTCACCTAGAGAAGAAAACAGTGAAGAGATTTCAGATTGCTTTAAACGGATTTGTTGCCATTCTTTTATTCTTTGTCTTGATGTAGTTGTGTTTAACAAGCTTAAAGTCCAGAGCTAAATCTTTGATGGCCAAAAGCGAAACAGACCAACTTTGAACTTGGAGTCGGCTTTCATTGAAAATGATGATTATTAACTGGTGGTGACGGTGGGTGCCTGAGTGGTAGAAATAACCACATATTGCTTCACCCTCCCTGCTGCCCCTTCTCTCTCAACACGTAAACCTGCCATCTGTCCGTGGACCCGACCTCCTAACGTGGTTACTGCTTTTTTACATCTGCCCTTCCTCCCATTTTAAAGAGAGCCAGGGAAATCCTGTTGAATTCTTGGAAGAGCCAGCTTGTAGATGCCTTATGTCTTGGTTATTTTGAAAGCACTAGATGCAGTCTTCAGCTTAGGGTGCTTGTGATCTGTGGCAAAAACAGGATGTTTCAGGTGAGCCTAACTGCACAGGCGGTAGGCCTGTGGCAGGGTGGGTGCTCCCTGACTCCAGCCCCCACTTCCCCCTCCGCCCCACAACAGTTAGATTCCTTTGCGCGCTAGGTTGTTTCAGGCATAGCAAGGCACAGTTGGTGCTCCCTTTGCCCCGTCAACAAAGCTCCCTCCATGTGCGGTCCTCTCCAGCCCACCCCCAAACCCAGCGCACCGCACCACGGCTCGTGGTCATGGCAACAGCACCCAGTGCTCTGACTCTCTCCCACTTTATCAAAATGGGTCTGTCCCATGTAGCTGTCTCTGATTTCCAAAACTGAGAAATCTGGGTTAGTGGTTTTACGGGCTAAATGTATTCCTTCTTCTCTGGTGAACTGTACGACCTTAAACAAAGAGAATGGTTTCCATCAGTGTCGTCGGTTAATAAATAAATACATGGTGTGTTTTTCCCTTTAATAACGTCTTACCTTAGGATCGCATTCTGCAGTTGCCAGCTCAGAGGCTTGTGTGGCACCAGGCTTCCATTCCTGGGCTCCTGCCTCCTTTGATGGTGTTTCCACTCCAGCAAGGCTTTTTCTGGCAGTGCTTTTCTGACTTTCCCTAGTGGTGTATTTTATGGCTACCTGGGGACATGTTAGGGGCAGATCATGCTTCAGTTTGTGGAGTGTGATGCTGGCTCAATTCTGAGAGGGCTGTTTCTGTAAAAGGGTTTAGGTTTAAAATGAGATGCACATACTGGTCATCTTCATGCTAAACCATTTGTACTAGATTTCACCTGTAAGTAATGACACTTGGTCACTGTGTGGCTGATTTTGATTTATTTTTACATTTTATCTATTTAACAAATACATATGTATATCATTATGAGCCAGGAGCTGTTCCAAGAACAGTAATCTACTAATAGTAGTTTACTTAATCCTTAACAACCTTATGACGTAGGTGCTGTTATCATGATCTTAATATTCAGACGAGAAAAAATTGAGGCACAGACAGAATGAGTAATTTGCCCAAGGTTATATAATAAGTGAGAGAATTGAGATTCAGACCCTGGCAATCTGGCTGCAGACACATCCCCTTAACTACTACCTCATGGCTGTGTGCCCTCAGGTAGGTGGAGGTCCTGGGTGCCATTTCAAGGAACACGTTCTCTTTGCCTTTACATAGGGGTGGGGCACATAGTGACAGAATGACTACCACCCCTAGGAGCTGTTTGCATCTGCGTTGGCTCTTCTGGGACTTTTTCTAAAAGAAGCAGCTATCTTGGGGCCCTCATCTGACCACACCAAACCATTGAAGGCTCACAGAACTGGGTTCCAGAGATGGAAGTTTCTAAACCCCCGGTAGCCACTTGATGTGTGCCCAGTTCCTAACATGCTAACATGTTAGGCTGGCTGGTGCCAACCCAGCATCCTAGTACAAATGAACTCCTAACAGGTCATTACCACTGTCTTCATCTGTTCCCAAAAACCTGCTCTTTGGCTACTCTGAGCACTCAAGCCTCTGACCCCTAAAGGGAGGAATTAGGGCAGGGGCTTGATTTTTCCAAGCCAAAGGTGTAGTTCCAATAGCCCATCTTACGCAGAAGGCCTAAATCCATCCTCCCACTTTTCCTTGTATGCCAGCACCTTTCTTTGGTTTTCAACTACTCCTTCCTCTCTTCCCTTTCCCTCCCTTTATTGAATAAGGTAGTGGGTGGTGGTGATAATATGACAGAGTCTGGCCTGCTCATTTACATGGTGGCTGCAAAAGGGAAGGGGTCTTCTTTTGTAGCCATCCCTTGCCCCACCTCCCTTCTCCCTTTCAAGCAGGAGTTTTGACGTCTCTGCAAGATAGCCTGGTTGCTGAAAGGTGACTTAGCCCTCAGTGCAGCCCTTTACCTGGGTCCCCAAGTACACTCAGCAGGTGATGCTTTCAAAAATTATTTACAGGCCAGTGTGCTGGGAACCAAGGTAAAAATACAGCTCTTGTGAAGTCATTATAGCCTTAGATACGTTCAGGAAAAACACTAGAATGGAAGGAAGGCAGAGACTGTCACATCTGCATGTGACCTTACAGGAGCTCTGGGGTCCTAGCTAGATCATCGTCGTGAATAATCTGTTCTTATTCCTTTAGGGTCTCATGTCTTCTTTTGAAATAATATGAAGGATTGCCGTGTACTTACTGAACAGCCACTAAGGGATGTGGATTCTGCATGTATTTCTTTAATCCTTACCATAACACTATAGGAGTCCCTGGGTGGTGCAAACAGTTAATGCACTCAGCTGCTAATCGAAAGGTTGATGGTTCAAGTCCACCTAGAGGCTCCTTAGAAGCAAGGCTTGGTAATCTATGTCCCAAAAATCAGCCATTGAAAACCCTATGGAACACAGTTCTGCTGTGACACACAGGGGGTCACAAAGAGTCAGAACCTACTCACCAGCAACTGGTTGGTTGGTTATAGCACTGTTGTTGTTAGGTGCTGTCGAGTTGGTTCCAGCTCGTAGAGACCCTGTGTTCAACAGAACAAAAACACTGTCTGGTCCTGCGCCATCCTCACCACAGTCATCGTTATGCTTAAGCCCATTGTTGCAGCCACTGTGTCAGTCCATCTGGTTGAGGATCTTCCTCTTTTTCACTGACCCTCTACTTTACCAAGCATGATGTCCTTCTCCAGGGAGTGATCCCTCCTGATAACATGTGTAAAGTATGTGAGGTGTAGTCTCACCATCCTTGCTTCCAAGGAGCATTCTGGTCGTACTTTTTCCAAGACAGATTTGTTCGTTCTTTTGGCAGTCGGGTTATAGCACTATAAGGTGAATATTATCATCTCCATTTTACAGTTGAGGAAACAGAAGTTGAGCAAATAGACAAGGATGATAAAGGGAATAGAGTCATGATTTGAACTCAGGTCTGTGGGTCTTGCACCACACCAGGCAGCCCATACTGGGGGAGGGGCGTAGATAGCCCACATGATTTCCTGAGAGAAGTCGAGAGAGGAGCGTTTTCAGGAGGGCAGTGAAATAAAGAACATTGGTATGTCTATCTCTTTATTAGGAAATAATAATTTTTTTTTTTTTTTTAAATGTCAGTAGCACAAGCTCAATCTCAAAGACAGTTACAAGCATCCTGTTAGCAACCTTCTGGGCAACAGACAAGCCGTTCTATCCCCAGGGACGCATTGAAGCTTTTAAGTTGTAGGGTTAGTAAATGCCCAAACTGTATGATGTTTGTGAGAAATTCTGGAAATGTGTTAATTTTAGAAAGTGAAAACATGTCCCATGAGGAAATGATTGTATTTAGTGACCCCTGCTGCTGTACTCAAAAGAGCAGAGACAGAAGAATTTAACAAATAAGCATTGTTTGGAGCGTGTTAATTTTCTACCTGGGAAACTGTTTAGTCAACCCCACCACCTGCCCTTCTTTCCCATGTTCTCTCCCCACTGGAGGCTACTTGCTGTTACTGACTGAATATAAACAACCGAGGGAAAAAGCAATTCTAGTACAAAACCTCATTCCTTTTCCATTCATACCCCTCCCCCACTAGACATTAAAGGTGATAATTGCTTGAAATACTGGGAGAAAGTAATTTGTATTGGTGAACTTCAAAAGAATCTGTGTTCTCTAATGGTGACTTCTTTTTAATTATGGGGCGGGACAGATGTGTATTTCTGCAGACTTGATGAACCTGCTCCCCCTCCCCTGCCCTGCCCCTACAAGAGCTTGGGACTCAGTGATGGAAAATGACTTGTCTGAATGTTTTAAAATCATGTATAATGGCACGCCATAGTTTAGAACCTCAGGATCCCGAGTCTTAGTATTCAGACCCTGAATGTTTTGGCTTCTGTTTTTGTATATTAAAATTGAGATTAGACAGGAATAGTAATATCTAATGCCTGTTGGCCACCATTCTACACACTTTACATACATTTATTTTTAACATGTACCCATAGTACTTACCATGTGCCAGGCAGTGTTCTTAGTAGTTTGCAAATACTAACACATGTCCTCCTTATACTGGGGCAGTGGTGGTTCAGTGAAAGAATTCTGGCCTTCAATGCAGGAGACCTGGGTTTGATTCACAGCCAGTGCACCTCAAGGGCAGCCACCACCATCTGTCAGCGGTAGTGTTCTGATGCTGAGCAGGTTTCAGCAGAGCTTCCAGACTGAGATGGACTAGGAGGAAAGGCCTGGCAATCTACTTCTGAAAATCAGCCAAAGAAACCCCTGTGGGTCATAATGGTTCCATCTGCAGCTGATCATGGGGATGGCACAGACTGGACAGCATTTCATTTTGTTCCATTGTGCATGGGGTTGCCATGAGTCAAGCTGACTCGAGGACAGCTAACAGCTCCTAATACAGTCCTTCAGGGTGCTCCTGTTTTTATTTTCCATTTTACAAATGAGGAAGCTGGGGCACATGGATCCAGTGACTTGCCAAAGATCACCCAGCTGGTAAGTAGCAGACATGTTGTTCAAACCCAGGCAGTCTGGTTCTGGAGTTCATGCTTAATCACCTTAGTATACTGGAAGACAACTTGTCCCTTCTACATTTTAAAAGGTGTTTCTAGCTGATTACAGCCTCCAGCAAATCAACAGCAGTTAGCTTTCAACTGTTATAATTGAAACAAATTGAGCACTGAGGAAGTGCTCAGGCTAAAACACTCAAGCATAGTAGTTGATGGCCTTATAAGGAGTGGATTTTTCTTCTTTCCTCCAATTTAATTAGTTCTTGTTCACAGGTGCTAACTCAAATATGCCTAAAGAGTGCATGTCCACAGCAGATAAGTAGCTTCTAGCAGATTTAACAAATTATCCTTTGTCTGCCAAGCTTCTTTGTTATCAAAACTACATCCCTAGGTAGAAATGTAAGTTCCTACACATCAAAGTTTTCATGCTAAGCTGGGGACACAGGCGAGACGTATTGAATTTGATGCTTGGTCTGTATTCCTGGTTGCAGATGAAGAATGAAAAACACACGTAAGTCAACTCTAATTACTGGTAAGATCTTTATTCCAGGTTCTTTTTAATATAATTAAAAATGGTGATAGGGGTAGGAGTGCTAAGGAGGTTGCAGAGAAACTTGAAGTTCAACAGGAAGGGCTTGTTTGCTTGTTTTCTGTTGATTTTTAAACCTAATATTTAACTGTTCTTCTTAACCCAATGCGAGTGTCACTTGCAAATAAGAAAATTGAGAAGTTGGTGGTTTGTGTTGGTTTCATGGGTGATCCTTTCTGTTTACCCCATGGAAAAGACCTGGTAGGATGAGGAAATGGGATACCTTTCTAGTCACTTGAATGTTTCTCCTGGCGGTGTGGCTGCTCTTATTTTGATGGATATTTCCAGAGTTCCAAGGTCCTTGGACGTCACGACATTTTACTGTAATTTATTGTACACATTCAGAAGGAAAATACCACCTTTTATCTATGTCATTGCTTGAATTTGGATGAGAAAAACCGAGCCCAGAAAACATGAATAGTGCTGACCTCTTAACCAGCTCTTAACCTTGCAGCCTTGCAAGGAGAGAGGGGGTGTGCTAGCAGTGAGTCAAATCTAGAAGAAGCTGAAAGTAAGAAAGAAGCACTCTGACAAACTGATGGCAGATAAGATGGTGATAAACTTGGGCCTTGGCATTACTTGCACAATGTTACAAAACAGTATCTCTTGCACAGCCTTGCTGGTTGATGTGGAAAATCTGAGCAATTTGGAGAGAAGACCTCAAAGTTGAAGCACGCTCTTTTAAAGCCACGTGTCTTGGATGAGGTCCCTTGCAGCTTTATACTTTCCAGAATGATTCAGTAGATGGTTGGGTCTCACTGAAACTTCCCATCCCTCTCTCGAATTAAAGGGAAGATGTGTTGACTCCATGGCTCCGCCTTAACTGCATCCCTGCCGGAATGACTTGTCTCTTCCTAGCCAGCTTTTTTAGCTCTTCGGATGTCTGGGTCTGATGTCTCGGATCCAGGGATCCAGTCCCGCTTTCTGGGGCTCTCCTGGCTCCTGCTTGTGGTACGTGTCCCCAGAAGTTATGTGCACCTAGATTTTCTGTATCTTCTTCCTTTTCTTAATCGATAACAGGGAAATGGCAGTGAAAGGCAGCAGGGTAGGAGGGAAGGGTGAAGTTGGACTACTGGACTCATGATAGTCAGAGGACATAACATCCAATTTTTTTTTTCTTTAGATTAACTTAAAACATTCTCAGAGTGTGTGTGTTTGTGTGTGTGTGTGTGTGAGAGAGAGAGAGAGAGAGAGAAGATAATTACTTGACAAAAGCAAAGAAATTTTCTGAAAAAATTAAAAAGTTCACATGTGAGTCTGACTCCAGTGGCTACCCAAAGTAAAGTTCCAAGTATACAGTTTCTTCTACACAAGAAAATCCAATTAGCACTAAAAATTCTCTTGTTTAGAAAGTAAAACTCTTTTTCTCTGACTACAAAGGTAATGTATAATCTTGGTAGAAATTTTGGAAAATACAGAAAAGTGCAAGAGACATATAAAAGTCACCTGTAGTCCCACAAATTGTGGTTAACATTTCAGTGTGTATATTTCCAGTTTTGGGTTTTTTTTTTTTTTCCTATTTGTAGACATTATATGAAATTTCATTTATCCCAGCACTAAGGCTGCTAAACCTCTGTGATTTAAAAAAAAAAAAAAAAAAGAAAAAAGAAACCCTTTCCCTCTCTGTGCCCATAAAACCCATCGAGTTCGCCTGCAGAGGTCATTGACCTCAGCCTTCCTTGCAGGGAGTGAGTCTGTACATTCACGTGGAATAAAAACGATGAAAGTCGTGATGAGGGTCAGAGAGAGTGGAGTCTTTATTCCAGTCAGCCTTTCCACCAAGATCAATAGGCTTTTTTATCTTAGGAGGCATGTGAGGTGTGAGGGTTTTGTGTATTTTCCAATCCGGATCAAATTACCAGCCAACTGTTGGGACTCTGGGTGACACACGGTTTGTGTCTGATGCCATGTGGTTTGTACTCATTCCTCTGTCATTACCCATTTTCAACTTGTCTGTCACCCATACTCAGATGGGTTCCCCCTCTGTGAGCATTCACGAAAATGGAAGCGGAATATGTGTAAACTACCCTTCATAGTTGAGCGGTTTTGTGATCAAGAGATAACATGCTTTTCTTAATATTTTTTTTACAACCTGACTGGATTAGGGAAAAATAACTTCTATTTTTGCATCTCATCTTTGAAACTCATCCATGATATGTAGCACTATGGAGCCGTGAGTTGGCCAGAGTCAAGGCTTGGAGCCTGGTTCTACCACCTTCTAGACAAGTGAGTTCATACAGGTCACCTTGTTAATGTGTTAAGGAAACACCACCACCACAGATTCCCTAATCAGTATATGAATATACGGTATTGTTATTGTTGCCGATTGGCTTCCAGTGGACACTGAAAACTGAATCCATTGCCACTCCTCATCCCGCCTGCCTTCTCCATCCCAGTCCATAAAGGCAGCATCTCCATTCTCCTAGGCTTCCAGTCTTGGAGCACTAGAGATCTCTTTCTCCTAGCCTTTCCCCTCACCTACCACATCCAGCTCATTTGTCTCTGCCTCCTCAGTGGCACTCAACATTTGTGCCCTCTGCTCCATTGTCACTGTTACCACTTTCCTTCTGCCCTGTTACCTCTTGCCTAGGCTTGCTCATCTCCTAAGTGACTAGTTTTGGCTTCAACATTCCACATTATAGTTACATGCATGTATGTCTCACCTTCCCTAGGAGATCTTCAAGCCGCTTGAGAGCAGAGATGACATTTTACTTATCTTTGTCCCCTTTGCCACGCTTCCTTGGCACAGCACCTGAACATGGTATGCACTCAATTTAACATTGATTGAATTGGAAGGAATTACACTGAATTGCTTGGGTTGCTGAATGATGTGGGCTCATATCTGAGCAATTTATGAATGAATCTGGTAGTAGCTTGGCATAATAGGTAGAGCCCTGGATTAGGAGTGGGAAAATCTGGAGCCTGAGCAGAGAGGACCATCTGCATGACTTTAGGGGAGACACCTAACTTCTCTGGACATCACTTTCCTCATCCGCAGACTGAGGACAGTCAGACTCAACTGAGCCCTCAAGGATCCTTCAAGCTGTAGAATTCCACATTAATAAACTATTTTGCATTTTATCACTTTGAAGTGGCAGTTCTCCCCTTCTGTATGAGATGAAATGAATATTTTATCTCACACCCAGGAGTCATCTTGCACATATTCTATGACAGGAGGCTAATGAACGCCCTGATGGAGACTTTAAATTAGAACAAATGGAATCCTTTCCATTGCTCTATCATAAGAATTTGGCCAGATCTCTTGTAGAGAAATGAGACAGAAGACTTAAAAATTTGATGCATATCAGTAAAAACTATGACTTGATACATTATTGAATTTGGAAACCAGTTGGGAAAAATGGTGATATTTGAGGTAAAAACAATTTTTGAATTTCTAAGACGGTGGCCTTTAAGCTTTTTATTACAACCGCAGTAGTCCTCTTAAGGAGTTGAAGTGAATTCTTCACACACTTCTGAGTTAGAAAAAAAAGCTAGGAAAAATATAAACCATGGTGCTTGGCACTCGTGATTTAAAATGCAGAGTTTCTAGGTTATTGATGAAGACTGTAAACCTGATCTGTTGGCTGGGCCAGTAGAATGCCCTTGGAATTCTTCCATGCAACTCAGAGTCTATAAGTATGTTCCCTTGAGCTCCCATTGGCTATGCATATCTGTCTACCTGGCAGCTGAGAGCGGGCTGAAAAGACAGACATGGCTGCCAGTGAGCGTTCCCAGGAGGTTTGCCACACCCTAGTCATCCTCTGGCAGGTTGGAGGATACCCACCTGTCAGTTGACCGACAGTACCCTCAGAGAGCCAAACTGATGCCGTATATGGGATTGCTCCAGGGGAGGGGCAAGGAAAGGCTTAGGACCACCTTAGCGCTATCACTGTGAGATGGGCCCAGGAATTGTGGGTGGGTGGGGGGAAGTGGGCGCGAGGATAGCTCCTAGAATGTCCTTAATGTAATAATCTGGGTTCATCTGTGTCCCTGAGCACGCACAGTATGGCAGACAGTTGCTGTGGACTGTGCTTTGGTTACGTATAATCTCAGCTTTAGCCTCCTGAGATTCCCCTGTCATCACTGCATGTGAAATTACCAGGTTCAGAAATACAGTACACATACACAGAAGATTTCATCTGGATTTACGCTATATATAAAGTAAAATTAGCCTTTATTCAATTCCAGATTGGCTCTTTTGCCTTTAGTTTATTTTTTTTCATTGAGGTGTAATTCATCCAACATAAAATTCACTTTTTAAAGTGTACAGTTCAGTGGTTTTTAGTGTATATTCACTATAATATGCAGTTATCACAACTGTCTAATTCCAGAACATTTCCATCATTCCAAAAAGAAACCCTGTACCTAATGGCGGCAGTCCCCATTCCCTTCTTTCCCCAGCCCCTGGCAACTACTAATCTGCTTTCTGTCCCTATGGATTTTCCTATTCTGGACATTTCGTATAAATAGAATCATATCATATGTGGTGAGACACAAGTCTGGCTTCATACCGTGTTTTCAGTGTTCATCCATGTTGTATGGTGCGTCAGTACTTCATATTCCTCTTTACGGCTGAGTAATAATTCGTTCAGTGAATATACCACAGTGTTTATCCGTTCATCAGTTGATGGACATTTGAGTTGTTTCTGCTTTTTAGCTGTTATGGATATAAATAATGTACACGTTTTTGTGTGAACATATGCTGTCAATTCTCTGGGGTACACCTAGGAGTGGAATTGCTAGGCCATACGGTGATTCTGTGTTCAACTTTTGGAGGAACTGCAAAACTGTTTCCTGTCAATTTCCTTTGAAAATTTTTAAAGCCCTAAACTTCACCTACTTAAAAACTTTTAAAAGGGAAGGAGAGGCTAAATAAGTTAGCATATTTGGTTAGAGAAAGCACAGCTGAATTGGTAATAAGCTGAGGAGAAAAAATTCCAGTTATAAAAAAAAGAAAATGCATTATTTATATTAATTTAGGATATCTCCATATTAACACATTAAAACTGGATTAAATAGTGCGGGTGGAGAAAACAAATTCCCACAAATTTTTTAATAGATATATTCAAAGTCTGGTGAAATAAGTTTTGTTTATATTCAAGAATTAGCGATAACAATTAAGACTGAGAAGATAACTGAGCGTTGATAATTAGCCAGAATTGTTGAGAACCTGAAGAAATCACCACTAATAACATAAGCTGGAAAATTAAGGGGAAGGTGAGAAACCTAGGTGCATAGATTCGCTCTCGTATTTTAGATGATTCTTCATTCTTTTGACAGGGATTTTCTGAGTAGAACGGTGGCTTACATTCTTTCTTGATATTCCATTTATCAGTGAGCCTTGTAGATAGTTTATTGATTATGCTATTCATTAGCATGTTCAAATGATATTGCATAACCATTTCTAAAACAGAAACACAGATGTTAATAGCAATGATAACATTTTAAGAGGAAGGGATGTTCTGCCAAGTGATTTCTTATCTGGCTGTGCATTTACTGCCTGACATTTCTCACACCTGCCTCTGAGGCCTCGTGGCCAACTCCAGGTCAACTTTTGAGACCAATGTAGTGAGAGTGGCTGCAAGCTTCTGGGTAACCAGAAAGCAGAGCACATCTTGGTTTGGTGAAAAGAAAAGAGGATTGAGTCCAGCTCTGTACTGTGTGGTTTTGGACTTTTCTGAGCTTTATTATCTTTATCTGAAACATGGGAGATAGAAATAATACCTTCCTTACACAGTGATGATGAGATCCAAATTAAGATGAGGAACATGAAAGCACTTTATAAAATAATGAAAAGGTTGGTCGTTTTTATTATAGTTCATGTCTGGTCCTGCCCACCCAAAGACACCAGCATTTCCTTGGAGTGGCTTGTTCATAGCTAGACCAAGCTGGCCAAAGATGTATCTTCATTGGAATAAAGTATTTACAGGAGACTTGGAATCCAGACTCCTGGAATAAGGCAAGACTCTTCTTCCACATTTCTCATAGCTCTGGAATCATACAATTCACAGAACTTAGAAATATTGAACATCAGCTCACTTTCTCAGCTGGAGAGTTTGGGCTGGCCTTTTTGTGTCTATGCAGCTAACTCTGCATGGCTGTCATCTCCCTGCCCTTCTTCTGAGGCTGGTGAATGCCACTTCCCTGATTATAGACTTGTCCACTTGGGTTTGACTGTAAAGGCTAATTTTGTGATGGGAACACTCAAGGCAGATTGGGAGCACAGGAATACACAGTGGTTCCTGTCTTCACTGTAGAAAGGGAGCAGCCCATAGAGGACTTTTGGCAGAGGCGATCACACCTCATCTGTCTGTGATGACTAGCACAACCTTACGGGTCCTTGTACTGGAAGAAATCAGGTTAGGGCTATGGAAAATCAGTAAGAAATGTCGTGACAGAATGCTCCTTCTCTCTGTTTTACTTCTGTTCTGTAAGCTTTGTTGATACTCCTTCAAATTACCAATGCATACTTGCCATTTAACCAATGCCCACCGTCAGCAGTATGGCATCAGTTGGTCTTAAAACTGATTTAAAAAATGTTCAGGTAAGGAAGTCATTTCTGACCATATACAGTTGTTTCTTTTGCTTCTCGAAATTCCTTCTTCCATAGCTTCCTCCAGAAGTGTTAGAACTATAAAATATTAGTGTACTGGAATTCAGAGCCTTAGAACCCTTGGGATCACAGGGTCATTGAAGGTGGAAAGGGTATTGGGGATATCCAGGTCCACACTTTATTGTTTGTTGATGTCAGGAATCCACTCCTCCCGGTTCAAAAACTTCAGGTGGTTGCCCACTCTCATTTACATTTACCTTTCTTGCTACCTGCTGTGTTTATGGATCAGCTTCTTTTCACACCGTGAGAAGCATCTGATTACATAGCTTGTGTTTTCTTTTGTTGTTTCTTGGCCCACCTGTTTGTTTCCACTTTTTGTATTAGCTCATCCAGCCAATTATCCAACCGTCCACCTCCACTCAAACATCATTAAAATATTGGTATTCACATGGACCAGAAGACACAGATTAAACAGGGGCATCGAAATATCCTTCAAGCATTCAGATGGACCATATTGTAGGATATTTATGTCATAAGAAAACATTCTTACGTGAAGTTATCATAACAGAGAAGCGGAGAGTTCCGCGAGGCTGCGAGTCAATAATGAAGCACAGGAGTGAAGGGATTCTATGACGCCATCATTGACGGTTTCAACAAATTCCAAAAATTAGCTTTATTTTTTTAATTTATTCTGGTACTCACCAAAGTCATGCATGTCAACTCGAGTAATAACTTTCTCAATGTAGGAAATAGACTTAATGGTTCTTTTTCCTAAGTGGGATTAATATTTTGTTTACGTAGTGTTTTACCATTTGCAAAGTGCTTTTCCATGCATAATCTCATTTGATCCTTACAATAGTCATGGGGAAAATATCATCCTCATTTAACAAGGCATCTGCAACACAGAGTAAATCACTTGCTTCAGTTCACGTAACAAATAGCAGGTAGGGCCAAGAATAGTTGCCAAGTCTTCTGCCTTAAAACCCAGTATACTGTTATCTGCCCAAGAACCGGCCCCAGCCTTCCCCCCCGACCCCCAGCTGTGGTATCAAAATCTGTGCAAAAGCATTGTTAAAACAGAGTAGAGTGTCTTGAGAATGTTCTTTAATTAGCCGTAAATTATTGTCACTCGTTTATACCTCTCCCCAAGATTCAGAATTGTTTTCAGATACCTCTAAGCTGTTTCTCGTATTCTCTGGAGATAACTTGCGTTATGTGTCTTGAGCGAATGCCCTGAAAGACAGCAGCTTCTGGTCTCCCTCTACTTTAATGTTTAGATTAATGCCAGGATGTATGCAGTTGGCCTGGACAATTGTACTCTGACACTGCCCTTCTGTCGAAAGCTGCATTAATCTATCCTTCAATGCACATATGAAATAGTCTCAGTTATTTGTTTTTTTTTTTTTTTTTTTTTGTTTTTTAGTATAAAACTTACGTCTTATAAATAAATTTTGAAAAGAATTACACCAAGCATTTTACATTTTTTGGGTCTACATTAATTGATGGGGAAGTAAAAGGCAGAAAGAAGAAAAAATGCCTGTGAATCTTCTACAGATCTCTTGTCATTGCTGTGGAGTGGAGCACCTTCTCTCTGATCACTCAGTTCCAATGCTGCTGAGGTCCAGAGACAAGGAGCCAGGCAGAGTAATTAATTACCAATGATTGCAGGTCCTACCAGTGCTACCAGGAAGTGGGTCATGAGTCAGGTCATCCTAGATCATGTCAAAGGACAATCTTTGAAAATTCCTTACTCTGCAATGGTCTCAGACAAGGATCAGGATTATGGTTGCTTGTCAAATAAAGAGGAATAAGGTAAGTAAAGCTTATTTCACCTAGTAATTTAGGAAGGGATTCAGGGTTTGCCAGTGGTGTTAACAACCAGATAGGGTGGGGAGACTTTTCACATTTGCCAATTTCCATGGTGTAAATAATCCCACCATGGCCAGTTTCAGGCTACCGACATGATTAACAGGCTTCCACAATTTCTGAAAATACAGCAGTCAACTCTCACAAGCTACAAGCCAGCTCTAGCACACTACTGTAAATGAGAATAACCCAGATTGTTCTTGGGAAAGATATATAGATCGGGCATTCAGTATCTGCATGTTCCTCAAAAAAAGATGGCCATGCAAAATAAAATTCAGAAAAGAAGTTTCTTGTTCATAATAAATGGTGCAAGATGGAGCTTATCCTTGATTTAATATTCACAGAAATATTCTTTTTCACTCGTAGAGAATAGCTACTGTCATCCTTGCTATTAGAGTTTCCCACTGACTACAGAACGTTTCTGTTTTATAGTACTGTCTTAGTTATCTTGTGCTGCTGTAACAGGAATACCACAAGTGCATGGATTTAGCAAAGAGAAGTTTATTCTCTCACAGTCCGGTAGGTTACAAGTCCAAATTCAGGGTGTCAGCTCCAGGGGAATGCTTTTTCCATTGGCTCTGGAGGAAGGTCCGTGTCATCAATCTTCCTTTGGTCTGGGAGCTTCTCTGCACAGGAACCTCAGGTCCAAAGGACACACTCTGCTGCCGGCACTGCTTTCTTGGTGGTGTGAGGTTCCCATGTGTCTCTGCTCGTTTCTCTCTTTTATATCTCAAAAGAGATTGCATTACGACACTATCTCATCTTGTCAACCTCATCAGTATAACTTCATCACAGTGATAGAATTCACAACACATAAGGAGATCACATATAATCTCATCATAGTGACAGAGTTTACAACACATAAGGAAATCACATCAGATTACAAAATCATACAACACTGGGAGTCATGACCCAGCCAAGCTGACAGATATTTTTGGGGGACACAACTCAATCCATAACAAGTATATAAATAGATTTGGGAGTCTTTTAAAAGGCCTTTACATTTTGCTTTCTCTTATACTACTAAAATAAGTACTATTTTCAAGGAAAGTTTTCTATCCTAGCTTGACTTATTTGGAGACTTTAAAAGGAATAAAAATGTGCAAAATTACATAAAGCCCAGTTTGAATCATATAAATTACCTTAATCTGCTTTCTTTGTCATTTAAGTTTTCTACCTCAGTTGCCATCTCATTTCAGGATTTGTTTTAAAAACCAAAAGACTTCTTTTTCCTTGACTCATATAAGTATATCCTATGAATAGTGGTGTCTATAGTATCAAGCTCACTCAAGATAAGCTCTGTTTTTTTCCCAGACAATATGCTGTGATGTGAAATGGAAATATGGTTAGCTATCAAGGAATGAGTTAATCAGTAACTTATAATGAATCTGAAAACGTGTATTAGGTATTTTAAAAAGTAATCTGAGCTGATTGACAGGCTAAAGAAGTTACCTGTAACCGCTTGCAGCAAGCCATTTCTTCATAAAGATCATTTTAACCTGTAAAAGAAAGATATCATTTAATAATTTTTTTCACACCATAAAATGTAATGTTATAGTTTCATACTACATGTTGTATGAATATTTTGCTTTAAATAAATTGACTTGGTTCATACTGACGAGTCCCTGGGCGGTGCAAACAGTTAATCTGCTTGGCTGATGGTTGATGGTTAGAATCCACTCAGAGGTGCCTCAGAAGAAAGGCCTGACGATCTGCTTCCAAGAAATCAGCCATTGAAGCCCTACGTGGCACAGTTCTACTCTGACACACCTGGGGTTGTCATGAGTCAGAATCGACTTGACGACAACTGGTTAGTTATGGTATGTTGAAACCCAATGTTTAATTGCAGGTTCTGCCACTTACCAGCCTATGATCTTGGACAAGTCACTTAACCTTTTCTGATTTCTGGTGTCCTCATCCACAAAAAGTGATTTTTTTGTTAACAAATATCCCTACTTTTTTTGTTCAAGTCAAATTGAAGTACATGAGGGAAAAGGGGGATCCTGCCTGTGCATATTTAAACTTCAAAGCAGAGCTCCCTGAGAGAAAAATAACATGAGTCACAAATGCAAGCCACGTATGTGATTTCACATTTTCTAGTGGCCATATAAAAAAGTAAAAAGAAACAGGTGAAATTAATTTTAGTCATAATTTTATTTAATATATCCAAAACACCATCATTTCAGTATGTAATACATATAAAAATTACTGAGATATTTTACATTCCTTTTTCCATACTGTGTTGTTGTTGTGTGCCCTCAAGTCGATTCCAACTCATACTGACCCTGTATGACAGAGTAGAACTACCCTATAGGGTTTCCTAGGCTGCAGTCTTTATGGGAGCAGATCGCTAGATGTTTTCTCCCTCGGAGTGGCTGGTAGGTTCGAACTGCAGACCTTTTGGTTAGCAGCCAGACATTTAACCATTACGCCACCGGGGCTCCTTTTTTTCCTACTATGTGTTTGAAATCCAGCACGTAGTCACATTTAAAACGCATCTCATTTGAGACTAGCTGGCCACATACAAGGACTCAGTAGCTAGTGGCTGATCGCTACTGTATTGGACAGCAGAGCTCAACAGAACAGCTGTACTGCTTATCTTATGAGGAAAACACCACATTTAAGCATTCGCAGAAACTATTTGAGTTTCTTGATAACCTCTTAGCTCTCAATTACAGTTTTAGTCCTAATGTTCCTATCAGGTAGCTGAACCCCGAATAATTTATTTATTGTATTTTTCCCTCTTGATTTCTGAAAGGTTCTTGGGCAAATTCTGTAGGAAAATGGGGATTCCCACAGGCTTAAATGTTTCTCTTTATACTTATTAAAACACCTGCTTTTAATCAGAGAATGTTTTACACATATGGCACTTAATAAAATTGGGGAAGGTTTGGTGGGACAGAATTGGCCTGTAAAAATTCTTACTACTGTTCCATAAATGCTTCATCCCTGATCTTAAAAACCAATTTAATTTCAGCTAAAATAAGGAAAGTGCTTACCATAGTTACTTTAAGTCAAGTGTGAGGGACCGTTTTTCAGTATGAAATAATGAAGTTTAGATCTGTTGGCTTGGCCCTCATTGAATTTTGCACCATCTTATTTGCAGTCTGAATGTATAAAATCACCTGCACTCCCCAGCTGAGTAGCTGTGGGACTTCCGTGACCTCAGCCCCAGGCAGGCTTCAACTGGCTCACCCACCTCAGGGGATCTAGAGTCCTCCATTTTCTCAGGGCCCCAGACTTTATTCTTTGCCTGCTAGGCATTCTGCACACCCTGGGGAGACTTTCCATCCCTCTGAAAGCAGGTAGTAGAGATACGGCTGTGGGAAAGCTCCCTTTGAATATGCCATCCCTGGGGAGTGGGTATGGAGCCCTGGTGGAACAGTGGTTAAAGCGCTTGGCTGCTAACTGAGAGGTGAGAGGTTAGAACGCAACAGCCGCGCTGGGAAGAAAGATGAGGCAGTCTGCTTCCGTAAAGATTATAGCCTTGGAAACCCTATGGGGCAGTTTACTCTGTCCTACACGCTGCCTGTGAGTTGGAGTTGACTTGACAGCAGTGTTTTTTGTTTTTTGGTTTTTTTTCCTTCTATCCTTATTTCATAAAGCATTTTGTGCATTATTAGTAACTAAGAAGTAGTAAAATGATTATAAGACTCTAGTCACTCTAGAGTCAGATTATTATTAAAATAAAGCTTAAGGTTATACATAACTTTGTGATAGAAGAGTTGCACTTAAGTAATGATTTTTCTAAAAATTTGCTTAAAAGGCAAATGATTGGCCAAAATCTGACACGTTGATTGTTAAAAAGTTGGAGAGAAAGTCTTTTTATTTTCTTCAAAATAAATTTATTTGGACCCTCCACTCTATTTAGTCATTGCCAGTATAAATCCCTTATATCCCACCTAGTTAATTTGTGTCTTTCCTTGCACATAGTTCTCTCTGCTCTTGGGAGGAGAGGGAGAGGAAGGTGTGCTAATCCTCACTCTTGTTCCTTCCCCTCTGGACTACAACTCCTGTCAACTCTGAAATGTGTGAATACACACACTCTTGAAGTTATGGCCTCTGGAGTAAAAGAAAAAGAAGAGGAGGAGGAAGAAGAGAAAACTGCAAAACTAAACCTCACAACTTTATAATGTAAACAGAATGATTATAACACCAAGTGATAATGTTTGTAATGGCACTTCATTCTTATCTGCAAAAGATTAATTGATGATAACCTAGGAGAGAAAAAATGAGAAAGTTAAGTGGATTATCTTTGTTTTAAGAGATAATAGTTGCACCCTGACCTTATCACAGCTGCCCTCTTTTCTCCCTCCCCCATTCTCACTGTTGAGTTTAGGAGAAGGAGATTATCAGGGTGGGCCTTACTAGTCCCTGGAGCCCTTGAAAAGCACAGAATTTCTCCCCTCATCACTGGTTGTAAAAGAAGAAGTCAGAGATTGAAAGCATAAGAAAGATTTGACATGCTATTGCTGGCTTTAAGATGGAGGGGACTACATGTCAAGGAGTGTGGGTGGCCTCTAGCAGCTGAGGGCAGCTCCCAGCTGACAGTCAGCAAAGAAATGGGGACTAAATTCTGCCAACCACAAAAATGAGCTTGCAAGCACATTGTCCCTCCAGAGGCTCCAGACAAGAACTCAGCCTGGCCAGTACCTTGACTTCAGCCTTGCGATATCCTGAGCAGAGAAGGAATTCAGTCACACTGTGCCAAATCTTACCCCACAGAAACTGTGAGGTAATAAATTTGTATTGTTGTAAGCTGCTGAGTTTGTGGTATTTGTTACCCAGCAGTAGAAATCTTACTAGTAGCTGTTGTGTTCTTTACCACAGGGGGAGAAAAAGGAATATCCTTGATGAAGCAGTAAAAATTATTAACTTTATTAAAACTTCATGCTGGATTACATAACTGACAAACTATGGTTATTCAGACTTTGATATTTGGCAGATATTTTCAATAAAAAAAGAATACATTGACCAATCTATTTTAAATATGTTGTTGTTAATGTGCCTTCGAGTTAGTTTTGACTCATAGCAACCCTACATGAAAGAGCAGAGCTGCCCCATAGGGTTTCCTAGGCAGATCGCCAGGTCTTTTCTCCCTCGGAGCCTCTGGTGTTAGCCTCTGCTAATGTAACCGAATTCCTCAGGGTCTTATCCTGTCCTGTTAGCCACTCGAAGTAAGACAGGCGCCAATTGCAAGGGAAGCAGAAAGTGGTAATTTATTGTCTGTGCAGACAAGAAGCAACCTGGGGGGCCTAGTGGCCGAAAAAGCACGTGCTCCCAACCCCAGAGAATGGGGACTTTTATGCCCTCGAGTCCCCAGGGGGGCAGGGATTGGCGCCTGAAACCCTACACCGGGAGCCTGCCTATGCCCAAATTTGGAGATCCAGGTGCTGAGTCATGCTGAGTGACTTTTCATAGGAAGTCCGTGTTGTGGGACTTCTCGCTTTTCGAAGGGGCTTGGGTGGTGCTGTGTGCCAGAGAATATCGTCCCCTCCCGCGACGCTCAGGTCTGGGGTCAGGGAAGGACGCATTCTCCAGATCTGCGCATGCGCCAAATTCCTTGCCCGCACATGCGCAAATATCTGGCACCAAATACAAACCGCGGTTAGAGGCTGTGGTTTGCAAGGACAAGTGGGAGGGGAGGGGAGGCGAGGGGCGGCGGAAGGGGGTTTCACTAACACTGACCTTGCGGGTAGCAGCCGAGCGCTTAACCCTTGCACCACCAGGGCTCCTTAAATATAAGGGTCTTAATTCTTTCTTGAAAGCGCTTGGCTTCTTAGTATTGAAGGTCTCAGTCAGTCATCAGAAATACATATTGAATGTCTCCACTTTGCCAGGCCCTGTGCTAGATGCTTAGTAAGTCACTAAGACACAATCTCTATCTGATAGGAAAGACACCAGCAAATAGTAGCAATACATTGTGGTAAATGTCTAAAAGAGTCATATCCTACGGGCTGTAAGTACAGAGATTATGACGAAGTTTACCTGAGGGAGTTGAAGAGGCTTCTTAGCATCAAAGGAAAGGGTCCATATCCATATTCCCAGCTATTGGACATGAGGATCCTTTTGAAGAAAATAATTCAAACTTAAATATTATTTAAAAGGTCATGGTGTATGTGCTTATTTTTGTTCGCCTTTAAAATTTCTCGATTTGTACATTTAGAATACTAGCAAATAAGAGGAAAAATAAAGGATGGTTTAGTATATTATGAAAACATTTCATATTTGTAAACCTTGAAAATCAGTTTCTCTCCTGGATCATCTACAGTCGACAACTGTTCATGCACTATTACTTTACTATTGGGAAGCTGTTCTCAAAGTGTGGTCTGCAGACCCCTGGGGCCCCCTGACATACCCTCATGGGGTCCAGAAGGTCAAAACCCTTTTCATGATAACGCTTAGACGTTATTTGCCGTTTTCACCGTGTTGACGTTTGGATTGATGTGCAAAAGCAATGGTGGGTAAAACTGCTCGTGCCTTAGTGTGAATCAAGGCAGTAGCACCAAATTGTACCCGCAGTCGTTGCATTTTGCACCAGAACACCCTCACAGGAAAAACCAAAAAAGGCAGTGCCACATAAAAATACCCTGCTAAAGCATAAAATTACAATTTTATTAATTTTCATCTTTGAGTACATAACCAATATGATAAACTGTGGTTTTCCAAACCTTGGTATTAGGCAGATGTTTTCTCAGAAATGAGCAAAGTGAGTCTGTCACTTCAAGGAAAACAGCTGTCAGCATTTGTTGCCAGTGATAAAAGTTGAGCTTTCAAGCAAAAATTAGAATTTTAGAAAACCTGTATCTGCTACTGAGAGCTTGCTCGCTTCCCAAATCCCCAAAGCTTTTATGATGAGGTCAATAATGATATTAACAAATATTTTTTTATTTTGTAATGAAATATGCCAAGTAAGTGAACTCTAGTACTTTCCAAATGAAAAATGCATTATCTTACAAAATTATACATGAGTGAATGCAAAGTTCACGGTGGACCAGTGGATTTTAATGATAGTTTTAGAGTCTGCATTGCAACTAACCTATAAGAAACTACCGCTTGTTGTTGGGTTTTGGTGTGGTATCAAAGAAGAAGAGCCACAGTTATCCTAAAAAAAGCTATTAAAATAATTCTCTCTTTTCCATCTACGTATCTGTGTGAGGCCAGATTTTCTTCATGTACTTCAATAAAATGTTATTGTCAGTTGCTATCAAGTCAATTCTGACTCATGACAACTGCATGTGTGTAGAGGAGAAATGCTCCATAGAATTTTCAAGACTGACCTGGGCAGTCTTCTGAGGCACTTCTGAGTGGTTTCAAACCGCCAGCCTTTTGGTTAGTAGTCGAGCGCTTAACCGTTTGTGCCACCCAAAATAAGTTATCATAATGAAGTGAATGTAAAAGCAGATATGAGAATCCAGTTGTCTTCTATTAAATCAAACACTAAAGAGATTTGCAAAAAATATTAAAATTTATTTATTTAAATTTAATTAAAGATATTAAAACAATGCCACTCTTACTAAATTTTTTTAGTTAGAAAATGTTATAAAAAACTGGTTATTTATGTTAGCATATAATGGGTTACAGTAATCATTTTAAAGTAAATGGTTTTATGTCTCATTTCAATTTCTAATATAATAAATACATATAGATAAACCCACATAAACAAAAGCTCCTTGATACCCTCAATAATTTTAAGAATGTAAAGGTGCCCTGAAACCAAAAAGGTTGAAAACTTGTTGTTGTAAGAGATTTTTTTTAAATGAGTATATGTAGACTGTACTGTCTATTAAATTATAATCCAGTAGAGGACATGAAGCAAGCACATAGAAAACACATGTGCATATGTATGGTTTAGCGAGGTCTGTAGCAGAAAATTATGAATGGTTTAATGCTTCAAGTGTGGGATGCCATTTATGATGGATCCTGAAGGATGAGAGGGAATTCAGCAAACAGTGATCAGAGGAACGTTCTTGGATCGCAGGCATGGACTATAAAAGTATGGTGGCAGAGGAGGGAAGGAAGAGGTCGGCGGGGAATTCACCTGAAAGAAAGCATAATTCTAAATTCTCCAATTTACTGTATATTAGAGATGAGGGGTTTGAACTTTGGAGCAGAGTGTTTCCTTCACAGGCCCTCTTTCCTTTGTCTATTCCTCAAATACTCATTGAGCATATATTTTAGGCCAGGACCTGAGTTAGATGTTTTATTTGCATTACTCATTAATCCTCAACCTTAATCCTGTGAGGTATTATTATGCTCATTTTACATATGAGGAAACTGAGATTTCAAAAAATTAAGTGAATTACCCAAGTGTAAGGATTAAGTGTTACGTGAACGTTTGGAATTGGAACTGTGTGTCTCCCAGCGCCCACTCACTTCAGTATTAAACTGTGCTGTTACTTGTCTTTTCCACTCAGTGCCCAGAGGGTGCCAGGAATGTCAGTCTTTGGATCCTTGGAATACAAACCGTGGCCGTGGTCTTTAGAGTCCCCTAGACTTAGGTTAAAATCCTTTCTTTGTTACTTAAACAACTTTGCGACCTTGTATAAATTAGTTACCTTCTCAGAACCTCAGTTTTCTTCTTGGTAAAACAGAAATCGTAATACCTGATTTAGGGATTGTTTCAGGATTAAGTGATAAAATGTACAGAAGTCACCCTGTAGAGCACTTAGTGCATAGTGCGTGCTCCACACCATTTTTCTGGCAGTTTGTTTGCAGACGTGCTGATGACAGCAGTCTTCACCTAATGGTCCATTGTTCCTGTCCAGAGGCTTCTTCACAGAGCCCGTGACAGGCCACACTCACCTGGCAGAGTGGCCTGGAACAGAGGCGGGGAGAGGAGCCAAGTACTTCGCAGTGTGGTGCAGGAGGGGCGGGGACTTTGGTATCAAACCACTGCTGGCACAGCTCCTCTCTTGACGAATCATTACTTAGCACTGTGTCCAAAAAGACTCAGCTTCCCCATCGATAAATATGGGGGTAATAATGCTTGGTTAACGTTAGTGCCAAGAGTATATAAAAGCGCTGTTGTGGCAACAGGCAATCGCTGGGTGTACAGTCCATGTTAATTCTTTTCCCTTCGCCTCTCACCTGTTCCTTCCTCTTGTAGGAAAACATTCTAGTTGTGCGGTGTTAGAGGAGGTCTCTAGGCCATCCCTTTGCCTCCTGAGTTGGGCTCATGGACTGATTGTCATTTGCAAACTCTAGAACTTTCTGGTTCCTGCTGGGGAAGTCTTCAGAACCTGGGGCCTGTCCTTATCTGAAAAGAGCTGCTGAATCACAGCCAGCAGTCAGTGTCATCAACCCTGACTCAGGTGTTTAGTGTTGGGGTATCTTAGGAAAGATTTCCAGTACTAACTAAATGTTATTTCTGGGGTCTGGTTAAGGTCCCTAAGTAGCGCAAACTGTGCTTAACTATGATCCAGACAAACCTACCCAGTGGTACGACGGAATATAGATCTGGCAGTTTGCTTCTGTTAAGGTTACAGCCAAGAAAAGCCTATGGAGCAGTTTTACTTTGTAAATCAACGCAATGGCAACTAACAAGTTGATGCAAGAATCACTGTATCCCTTTGAAGGAAATTAAATCTGCTTCTGTGTGTGGGAAGACTTGAGAGGCTCAGATTGTCAGAAGAGAAGGAAGACACGCTGTTAAATAACATGGCTTCTATTTATTTCACGACTACCAGACTGCTTAAGAGTTTAATAAAAGGTAAAATGCCAGCATAGCTATTGAGGCCAGATGAAATTCCTCATCTCACTCAGTAAGTAGGTGGAGTGTTAAAACTCCCCTGGATTCTGTTACTACCAGGAGGACCATTGATAAAATGCACAGCCAATTGAAATGGAACGCAAGACATTTATGCACAGCCGGATCCTGCGCTTTGGGTCTAGTTGAAACCTGGAGATGTGCAAAATGAGGACTAGCTACCCTGCCAGCAGGAACCTCCCCCAATTACCCCACATACCAGCAGGCCTGCGGCCTTAGCTGGTAGGGAGTGGAACCACTTTTTGGCCCTTCCCAGAACCACATTCTCTGGAGGCTCACAACTTTCAAGACAACTTGAGTTACTGCCAGTGGTGAGTGGGTCATTTCTGGGAACGCTGCTTTGGGGGTGGCTCTCGGAACCCCTAAGTGGCACCCACTTCGTGCCCAGAGGAGGTGTGGGTTTTATTGGCTGTGATGCCAAAGAGGTCCTTACCTGCCAGGGACCAGTCTGGATGGCAGCCAAGCCGGCTTCTTTGGGATGTTTTCCAGGCCTGGAGAGAAAGGCTGCAGTTGAGTCTCTGCAGCTCTAACTGCTATTCCTGAGATGCCTCCTTGTCTGATGTGATTCCTGTGCCTGGGACAGAGGCCACAGCCATTTCATGGATGGCAGACACTGTTAGGTGTAGCCCGGATAGTCAGCTCAGGGGCCAAGATTTTACGAACTTGGCCCTTCAGGGAGGCAGCAGGGTGTAATGGAGACATAGCCTTAGAGCCAAACTTCCTGCATTTGAATCCTAGCTTTGCCACTTACTAGCTGTACACCCTTGGGAAAGTTACTTAACTTCTCTGTGCCTCGGTTTCTCACCTGTAAAAAGGGGATAATCATAGTACCTACCTCAGAGGTTGTTGTGAGGCTGAAGTGCTTAGCACACTGTAAGCGCTTGGTGAGTGTTGGTTGTCGTTATGTGCCATGTGAATAGGGTGGCCTGATTGTGGTTTTTCAGGTTTGGGAAAGGATTGCAGAATTCCCGAGGAGCCCTGTATGAGTGTTGAGAGCAGTGGGAGAGCTGTCTTTCAGAGTCCACCCTTGATAGTATCTGTACCCTTTCCAGTGCCTGGTTTCTTTCGATCCTTTATTACTTTCCCGTTGCTCACTTGGCCAGTATACTGCCTGAGATTCAGGAATGTGTGTTAGGAATCAGAATATCAGGGTTGGAAGCCTGACTCAGCCACTTACACCACTTACAAGTTACCAGCAAGAGTAACTTGTCCTTGGACCAGTTACTGAACCTCGTTGAGCAAGAGTGGAGAATCTGGGGTGACTGCAGGCCGCTGGGTATCTCATAAAGGCAGGGTAAGTACGCATCCTAGCAGGCTTTCTGCAATAATAAAACAAAGCAACGCACATTGGGAATACCTGGTGATTGATTCTCCCCTGGAAGCTAAGACTTACTTGGGTCTACCTACTCATGAAAAGGAATCCAAGTGATTTTTACCCTTCCTCCCTCCTTTACAGTGAGAGGTGGAGTGGGAAAAGCCCTGGAGCGGGAGTCAGGAGACACGGGTTCTATTATACGCGGTACTGCGTGCACAGTATTTGCACAGGACCCCGCACAGAGTAAGAGCCGAAAAGATGGACTTGATCAACTGCTCAGATCCGTGGTATTGGGCAGCTCAGGGACCCTGTTCCCATTGTATTCACCGTGACCCTGAGCTGTGGAGTGAGCAGGCCTGTATTATTAGAATTGCTGACAACAGTCCTGGCTTAACCACCCACTCCCTGGTGACCCTTGTTTCTCAGCTTCCTGTCTCATAAAATAAGGATCTTGGACTTACTGAACTTTGGAGTTCTTACAGCTTTAACATGATACGCAGGCGTATGATCAGACACACTGTTTTATCATCTGGGTTCATTTTCTTCACAGTACTTGGCACTCTATTTTCAGATTTCTGCTTCTTTTTTTACATCTTTATTCTTTTCCCCGAACGCTCCCTATCCTCACTTCCAGGCCCCTAGAAAGTAAGCTGTGTGAGAATAGGGACCTTGTCCGTGTTGTCTGTCGGTGCCTAGGACAGTGGTTGGCACATTTTAGGTGCTGAATAAATACACACGCACACACACACACACACACGCAGAATGTGTATCTCTGCATTTATAACGCAGTTACGTAAATTTGCCTATACAGACTTAGGTTGTTGGTTGATTATACCCCCCTCCCCTCACTCCCCGCCCCAAAATACGCCATGTTGTTGTCGTTTGGAGATTGTGAGAGGAGAATTAAAAATGGTGGTAGTGTCTGTCTTAAAAGTTAGCCACAGTAGCAGTGCCAGGGTTCTCACCTGGTGTGGCAGGTGGTGTTAGACGACAGTGACTCCCAATATCAGAGGAAGCCCACACATTTACGGCTGAGGACACTTTCCTGTGATGGTGACGTGCTCAGCATCTGCGGTCTAGGTTGGAATCCACTTTCTTCCGTTTATATACGTGGTGGAGATGGCTGGCAGGAGGCAAAATCTGTAACCTTAGAATTCTGCTCATACATATTATTGAGATTTCATATTGCTTTCATTATTTGGCCACAAAAATGGACGTAATCCTCATTGGCTTTAACACACCTACTAGTACTGCTTTCGCTATCCATCTTGCAAAATATAAGACAAGGCCAGAGCTTAAATTAAAATCCTCGGCTTCTTATCTCCTTCCCACAGGAAAGCAAATCTGTGTTGAAAACCGTAAAATTAAGAGGAAAGCAAGGATAGCATAATTTAGCAAAAATTCATGGCACCAGATTCTGAGCTATATGACTGGAGGGATAGGTCAGACATTAAGAAGATACTGCCTGCTAATGCTAGTTCCTTAAGGTGGTGCTCTGGAAACAAGAAAGGCATGCAAAATATATATATTGCGAGAAGATTTCTTCCCTGCCACTCTTTATAACTACTCTAAGAAATTATCTTTGTAGACTGTTAGGCAGTTATGCTTCTCTGAGACTTCTGAAATAAAACTCAAAACAGTTACGCTATAGTTGAAATATATTGGTTTTAGCATTTTGGTGTTGAGATTTTTGTTTCCATTTTAAAAAACGGTTTGTAATATGAATGTCCTCCTGTCCCCACCCCACCCCCCACCTCCTCTAGCATTCTAAATTCCGTGTATTTAAGAAGCTCATCCTGTGTATTTGGTGACCTACAGCATTAACACTTGAAAAGCATCAAATCATTTTTTAACCTGTTACGGATTGACATGCATGGATGTCTTTGCTGAGGTATATAGAGGAAAATCATGTGGCTTTGATGATGGTGCTGTATTTAATAAATGCCAAGGGCTGTACAAGCTATGCAAGTTTGCCATTAGAGAGGAGCTAATAATTATAAAACAGAGGAAAGCTAGTATGGGAATTGCATCATTGTCTAAAAAAGTGTGTTTTTTTTTTCCCCCTTGCCTTTTTTTTTTTCTTACAAGTTTCTTTTCGGTGTAGGTTGTAATGATAGGTTGTAAAGAGAATTAAGTCTTACTAGGATAATCGTTCCTAATTTTCCTGAGGGTAGTCCTGACCCTTTGGAAGCCACATACGTTTTGTACCTAATTTGTAAAAAATAGCAAATAGAAAATAAGTGTGTGTCATAGTGCAACCACCATACACACGTTGTTACTGGGACCCTTGTAACCGTGTCAGATGCGTGCCTGCATTTTAAACAGTTTACATTGCACAGTTTTTCAGGTGTGTCTTCAGTTTTTTTTAATATGGATATTTGCTTCTGGAGAAACAGATGTAACACACATTTTAGTCTATAGTATAATAAAATCTCACTAATTCAAACTAATTATGTTGAAGGCATGTCTGAACTAGTGAATTAGAGGATATTCAAAATTCATTCCATTCTATTCCCCGTAAATTCACAAATTTCTCATTATGAGAGTGATTCTCCATAGAGATTTTCCGAGACTGCTTTAATTAATAGATGAGTGTAAAATTAGAAACATCTTTTGCATGTATATAATTGTGTGGGTTTCCTTTCTTTTCTTTTTTATTCATGTGTCTCTATGTTGAGCTTCTTAAAAACGATCCCCTTAATTAGGTTAAACCTGCCCAAGTCTTGTTTACATTATTGATTTACTGAGCAGGCACTGTCTTGAAAAAATAAACTTTACCCAATCAAAATGATCACAGATTCCAAATTAATAAAGTCCAAATAAATGACCTGAACCTTTTACTGTTAAGCAGTTTTAGACTTCCAAATTAAATAATAAAATTTATTTTTAAACAAGTATAGACATGGAAAGTATGTTAAAAGATAAAAATGTTAACAATTTTGGAAGTTCTTGCAGACTGTATTTCATATTATCCAGTTAAATGCAAGATTGGAAATCCCCTTTGATCAACTAAGACATCTAGAAGTAAAGAGCTAGAAGCTGAACTGAATAGGGTCTAAACTGTAACGGTCACGTCTAATTGACAAAGCTAGTTGATAAAACATGAAAAAAATGGTGTAAAATGGTTCTTAAAGATGTACAACTATATACAGTCATGAGTTTATGACCTAAGAGGATATCAGTGCAGCAAATTTATATTTATTGGGTTATTTATAAATAAGTTTGTTTGTTTGTTCATAGAACAATTTTTGAGTGCCTTTTTATGCCAGACATACTGGCATACATACATACATAATGAATAAAAAGCTTATAAAACATTCATAACTTTTGCTCCAGTAACTCTTGGCTGAAGTTAACCTCAGATAAGCTAAAAGAGAGTGTAAACATGTATGTACACAGATCATGTCATATGGAATAATAGTGACCCACCTGAATCCCCAAAGGGGCCTGGGTTAAGTAACTGGTAGTCTTTTGGTATGGTGGGACAGTCATCTATTTGAGGAATGTTTAACATGGAAAAATTCTGAAGATTCAGATGTGTACAGCAGATGATTGCAGTTGTCCAGGCTCTGAAAATGATTGCAGGCTTATGCCGATGGCCAGTTACTGCTGTTGTGTGGATTTTTCTATGGGAGAGGACACATGAGCTGAGCATCGTCATTAACTGTTGACTTTGTTGTTACTTTGCAGTCAAATAAAGTGCCCGTGGTGCAGCCATCCCATGCGGTCCATCCTCTCACCCCCCTCATCACTTACAGTGACGAGCACTTTTCTCCAGGATCACACCCGTCACACATCCCGTCAGATGTCAACTCCAAACAAGGTGAGAGCACCTGCCTTCCAAACCCCGCCCTTTCTCTGAACAGGGTGCCAAGTCCATCAGTCAGTCCCCCTGTGGTGCCCAGATGACTCTACCAGTGTCTTTGCCCCATGCCACTGAGTGGATCAGAGTACGTTTGTAGGAGACAAGAGTAATTTACTTGATAGCAATTCCCTATAAACCCACAAGAATCTGTCGTTGCTTCTTTTATTTTTCAGAATTAAAAAAACAGAAGAAAAGCATAGGAGGGTCACTTTCACTCAAAGTGACAGCTCAAAATCTATGATCTATAATATAAGCCAGTCTGTTGTGCAGATACACAAAAAATGGAATCCTCAGGGCCCCTCCAGTATCCATTTATTTCAGCTTGTACAAGGTGTTGATGGAAGTGTAAAAGATGTTAGAGAAATGACAAAGTAGAAGATTCTCACCTCAGATGTTCTCTTTTTCAGCCTTCTGTGATGTCTTTTGGTCATTCAGTTATAACTGTTGTGTTTTTTCTTCTTTTTTTAAAATTTATCATTTAGATGTTGTAAATAATAATTCAAGTATAAAACCATTTGTATTTAAAGTTGGAGCACCATGAACCATATTTGGCTCCTTTGCATTACTACCAAGTTCTGCTTCTGTGTCATTTATAGAAAAACATACAGCATAGGGGGTTTGAAAAATAATCAGTTCTGCCTGATGTGTACGGGTGTGGGTGTGGTTGTAGGACACAACACTTGGGTTCTTCAGGCTATCTGGTCTGGTCAGCTTAGGGTAAACTTCGAGGATTTATTTGCTCACAGGTCGGCCTTTGCTCTTTCTGTGCATATGCGCCCTCCAACCTCACCAATATCTTGGAGGTTCCAAATCAAAGATCCTATAAAACCAAATAAAAACGAGAATGTGAAGGTTTAAAATTTCCTACCTCCTGGATTTCACCCATTTGTCCCTGGGTGGCGCAGGCAGTTAATGTACTTGGCTGCTAACCCAAAGGTTGTAGGTTCAAGTTCATATCGAGGCATCTCAGAAGAAAGGCCTGGCCATCTGCTCCAGAAAAATTAGCCATTGAAAACCCTATGCAGCATAGTTCTACTGTGACACACATGGGGTTACCATGAGTCAGAATCGACTTGACAGCAACTGGTTTGGTTTTTGTTTTCATCTTTGACTTTTAGTGGACAACAAAATTAAGTAAGCAGGTGAAAGAAGAGTGGAGTTAGTAGGGGATGGGTGTTCTTTCTGTTACTAATAACGTTTTGGAGTTAAAATCTTAACACCTTCAGTTTCCTCCATTGTTCAAATGAAAAACGTACTTAAGGAATTAGTTACTGCTGGATTTCGACTAGTATGATGGATGGATTGAATTGTATCTGCCATAATGTGTGCCAGCTTGGTTAGGCCATGATTCCCAGTATTGTGTGATTGTCCACCATTTTGTCATCTGATGTGATTTTCCTATGTGCTGTAAATCCTGCCTCTATGATATTAATGAGGCTGGATTAGAAGCAATTATATTAATGAGGCAGGACTCAATCTACAGGATTAGGTTGTATCTTGAACCAGTCTCTTGAGATATAAAGGAGAGAAGCAAGCAGAGAGGAGAGGGACCTCATGCCACCAAGAAAGAAGCACCGGGAGTGGAGCACACCTTTGGACCTGGGGTCCCTGTGCTGGAAGCTCCTAGACCAGGGGAAGATTGATGACAAGGACCTTCCCCCAGAGCCAACAGAGAGAGAGAGAGAGCCTTCCCCTGGAGCTGGGCCCTAACCTGAGAGAATAAACTTCTGTTTCTTAAAACCATCCACTTGTGATATTTCCGTTATAGCAGCATTAGATAACTGCGATAACTAGAGTGGAGCCCAGGTATCTTTTATTAACCAAACCAAAAGCCAAACCATTTGCTGTCGAGTCGGTCCTGACTCAGAGGCCAGTTGCCTATGCAGAGGCTTCCAGGTTTGCCCTTGTTGCTCATGCTGAATCCTCCCCTAGTCTGCTTGCTTTTTATCAAGGGTCTCCAAAGAATAAGAAACACCAAAAAGACAGGACTGTGGCTGTCTGGTAAGAAAGGAAACTAAGATAGGGATCTTAGGAAGAGGGCTGAGTTGAGAGGGAAGATCAAGAATATAACTTGGTGGCAGTGAGTTAAGGTGTCTTTGAGATATCTGATGGGAGACATGCGAAGGGCAGTTTAACATGTGGGTCGAAATCTCAGATCAGAGTCTGAGCTAGAGACAGGCACCTGGGAACCATAAAGATCTAGGTGATGATTAAACATAGGTATAAAAGTCTTAAACATACTATTAGCAAAAAAATCAAGTAGTATACTTACTTTTTTTTTGAACTATGTATTTAACTAACCAGGTATATAATGCTTACTATAAAGATCCTAGGCCCTGTTCTAAGCACTTTTAAACATTAACTTATTTAAGAGAAGAATACATCATGGCTCAGTAGTTGTTTTTCCGAAGAATTCTAGGACCATTCAGTTTTAAAAAGAAACCAGGTTATAGCTTGCTGCCAACTACACTTAAATTTTCCCTTTTCTTCCCGTCTCTACTGCTGCTGTATCTTGTTTTGCCTTTCTAACTGTAATTTATATCATTGCTTCTCAACCTAATTTTTTTTTTTTTTCAACAAATTCTCCCTAACTACAGAGAAGGAACTCATGGGCATTACCTAAAGTTGTCCAATTACAGTTTCTTTATTTTGTCCTAAAAATTTGTATGATTTTGCATTCCTCTCCATCTGTTCCTATTAGGAAGCTCATTAGTTTTCGCCTCTCGCTCTTTCTCCTCTGTGTGTGAGTGTGTGTGAGGGAAAGGAAGCTGACGCTAATCTTTTTTTTTTTTTTTGGTACTCATTATTAATCTGGTAAAAATGTTAAGATGTTTAAGGAAATACTGGGTTTAGGTACCTGTTTATATCTATGCATTACCCATTTTATCCTTACAAATAAATACAGACATTTATAGGGCACTTACTGTGTACCAGGCACTGTTCTGTATTACATGTATTAATGTATTTATTCCTCACAAGAACCCCTAATCTGTTGTTATTCTGATTTTACAAAACAATAACAATTAAATAACTTCTTCAAAGATAACACTGTTGAGTGAGTGAGTGGCAGAATTGCTGTATTAATCCAATCTTACTCTAAAATAATTGTATCTAAATTTATATAATTTTACTATAAAAGTTTTAAAATCTTTAATACTATCCGAATGCTGAGTATAGCCTCTGGCATATATTAGGTGTTTAGTAAATACTAGCTGAATCAATGATGTGAAATAAGTCTTCAGTAGCATGGCAGCTGGTGGAGAGGCATACACGTCTAGTTATCTTAGAAAAGCACTTCTAGGACTGTAAAACAACAATGAGATATTAGAAAACCCAGGTCCATTTTCTGCTCACTTAATCACCTAAGTCACATCATGTGCTTGCTTTAAAATGGTTGATAATATTGACCCTGCCTAGGGGATGGGTCAGTTTTAATTCACTTGTTTCATTCAGTCATTTAAAAATACTACCGAGAGCTCCCCCTCCAGAAAACTATGTTTCATCTGTAGATTGGTAAAATGTGGTCTCTCTTTTCCAAGCAGTGTATAAGCTCATGCAGGAAATCATTTGCACAGCCAAACTGTAAAAGAAAATGAAAAACATCCTAAGTACTATGTTAAAAGTACAAATAAAATGTTGTAGGTTCAAAGGAGAAAGATTTCTCAGAGCTAAAGAGTTAGAGACAATTGTATGGAGGAGGAGCATTTGAAAGATTAGAAGAATCTTAATAGCTACAGTCCAGTTTGGTGCAAACAGCTGAACACTCTTGGCTGCTAACCAAAGGGTTGGAGGTTTGAGTCTACCCAGAGGGGCCTTGAAAAAAAGCCTGCTGATCTACTTCTAAAAAGTCAGCCGTTAAAAATCCTGCTCTGAGAACACATGGGGTCACCATGACTAGGAGTCCCCTCGACCGAAGCTGATTTATAGGGCCTGGCATGTTGCAAGCACTAGATAAATGTTAGTTCCCGCCTTCTAACAGAGAAACGAAACCCATCTAGTTTGTATTTTTTGTTCTATTGAATCACCAGATGCTGTATTCTAAGCACACTTAGAATATGGACTAGAGTGGAGAGCAAAGGTTTTAAGCTTATCTGTTTAAAGACATGCATTGTGATGGCAAGTGAGTTAACCTCCCTGCATCCCAGTGATAAAATTGCTGTGCTAACACACATTTTATATGTACCCAAACAGGGTGCCTGAACTGTCACTTCTCTAGGCCTTAATTTCCACATCTATAAAATAAAAAGATTGAAATAGATAATTCAGATAGTCTGTGGTCTCTAAACCACCACCCATCTGTCCGTTTGTCACGCTGTGGCGGCTTGTGTGTTGCTATGAGGCTAGAATCTATGCCACTGGTATTTCAAATACCAGACCAGCAAGGCCACCCATGGTGGACAGGTTTAAGCAGAGCTTCCAGATTAAGATAGACTAAGAAGAAAGGCCTGGCAATTTACTCCCAAAAATTAGCCAGTGGAAACGTATAGACAGCAACAGAATACCGACTGATACAGTACTTGGAAGATGAGCCCCCGTAGGTTGGAATGCACTCCGAAATACACGGTGGCCACAACAATGGACTGGAGCACACCAACGATTGTGAAGAACGGCGCAGGACTGGTCACCGTTTCCTTCTGTTGCGCGTGAGGTTGCCATGAGTTAGAGGCAGCTTGACAGCAACTAACAACAGCAACATGATCTCGAACCATGATTTTCAAGTTAATACAATGAGACATTCAGATTTCCTGTAAATGTCTAAAGTTTTTCTGAGTCAGTCTGGTTTTTCTGTTCACACCTGAGCAATTCCCCTGCAGGCCCAGAGATTCAGGAAGTTGTCTGAATCTCAGGATGAGAGACAGCAAACTGGAGAGGCTCCTGGGTGATTAGGATATGTCAGGAATCACTACTGTAGACTCCTTAGCATCGCCTCTGCAACCAGAAGCCTTCCAGATCCAAGAAAAAAACTCCAGAGTGTGGAGTTTGGAGGCACTGTGACCGAAAGGATCAATATTTCTAGCTGTTACGGATTGAATTGTGTCCCCCCAAAATATGTGTTATAAATCGTAACCCCTATGCCTGTGGTTATAATCCCATTTGGGAATAAGTTGCCTGTTTTATGTTGATGAGGCAGGATTAGTGTAGGGTGTGTCTTGAGTTAATCGCTTTTGAGATATAAAGGAGATTAAACAAGAAAGCTAGGAAGCAGAGTGAGGGAAAATTGATGCCAAGACACGTGAAGATCACCCAGGAGCTCAAGAGAGACAAGGACCTTCCTCCAAAGCCGACAGAGAGAGAAAGCCTTCCGCTAGAGCCGACACCCTGAATTTGGACTTCTAGCCTCCTAAACCGTGAGAAAATAAATTCGTTTGTTAAAGTCATCTGCTTGTGGTATTTCTGTTATAGCATGCTAGATAACTAAGACACTAGCCAAAAATAAAAAAAGGAGATTTGAGACTATTAAAAACAGCAAAACGTGAGATGATATTATATAAATTCTGGTGAAAGGTGGTAAGACCTTTCTCTCTGCTACCTACTTTCCGTAAGAGTTCGGAAATAGTTTTGTTCCAACTTCAAAGTCAAATTAACATCAACTTTTAAGACAAACCTTCTTACTTAAGGTGTTCCAATATGTTCAAGGCCTTCTCTATCCTGTAAGATCCAAAAGAAATTCATAGGCATTTTAAATAGTAAAAAAAGCCGAATATTTTAATATTATATTCCACGTGCTCATGTAATTACACATACTGAGTGTATTTACAACCACTGAGTGACATATTCTGGGTGTTAAACCTTGGAAAGTGTGCTTATCTATGGAAATGGTCTTGTAAAGCCGTGATTAGATGTGTAAAGAAACTTATGGCTTTTTTTCTATTCAGAATCACTTTTATCCAAATTTATGAAGACTTAAGTTTTTATATTTTACATCCTTGCATATTGGTCTGACTCCTTTTCTTTTCTCCACCTAAGGTAAGGTATAAACAAAGGGGTGTCGTTTGGGACTAGGAGTTAGATATAATCTTGAGGTGGTTTTTACAGTTATAGGACAATGTGCTCCAGGGAGTGTGAGCTCCAGAAACAATCTGGTGGCACTCTCGTTTTCTGTGGAATACAACTAATCCAGAACAGCTTGACCTTCGTGCCCAGAGGACTCAACTTGATGAAGAGCTTAGTTGGAGCTGAAGAGGCAGACAGAGACCAAATGAATCATATCAAGTATGACCATTATGAGTCTGAAGATGATTCCTAATTAATCTTTGATCCCTCTGAGGTATCACATTTCCCAAATCTATGTGTCCATAGGGAACTAATGAAAATATGAAAGGGGCAATTTACCTAATCCTTGAGCACCATAGCAGGCTGTCTGCTGACGAGGGGCTGTCATTTCCCATACTACACAAAACAATTTCACATTCTCCACCAAAACAACGCCTACAGTTTTCTTAACCAAAGTGAAATAATGGAGGCAAAATAAATAATTTATAAGTCTACTTTGGTGACTGTTTTACTGGCAGCATATTTAACTCTTTCAGGAGTTCCTCAAGGTGTACTATCCAAAGACCTATTTTCTCAGGTCTTGGAATCTTGAGAAAAGCTAACAATCTGACTTCTGTTAAATGGATTCAGTGACTAAGTATTGTTTCATTCTAGACCTGAACTGTTAATGGCAGAAAGCATTTTATTGCTTTTCTGTTGCTCTGTGGTCAAATGTCCTGTGAATCTGAAAACTATACCTCCCCGTTTGTTGTTTTTGTTTTCAATAGGCATGTCCAGACATCCTCCAGCTCCTGATATCCCCACCTTTTATCCCCTGTCTCCGGGTGGTGTTGGACAGATTACCCCACCTCTTGGCTGGTAAGATCCTTCCTGCAACTTGCAGTCAGGCATTTGAACACGTCTTCTTCCACTTTCAATTCATGGAAATTAGCTTTTTAGATAGTAACCGCTTGTGGTGTTGAAGGAATTTCACATCAGCAAGCAAGGTGCTAACTTTATTTCCTTTCAATTTAAACGATTAAAAAAAATTACAGACTTTGAAATGGATTGAATCAGTTTCCTAATACGGGTAGAAAATGACTGTGTAGAAATTTGCTTTGAAGCTTATAGTTTTATGGATTCAATTTGTGGCTTTGGACATTTGCTTTGCCTGTATAAAGTTAGAGCTCAGTGTGGTTTTTCTTTTTCTAGTTTTTTATGAACAACTTATAATTTGGGAACATAAACTTAGACACATTGAATATCTCCCTTTTCTTATAAATAGGCAAGTGAGAAAAATGACAAGAACTAACAAGAGAGAAATTTATATAAAAGCATCTTTTCGAGTTTCAGAACGTGAACATCCAGTTTGAGTTCAAAAGTGAAAAATTCATGTTTGGGCTTTCTTTTTTCAGAACTCAAATTTATTTGGATTCATTTATTTATTTAAAATGTGAGTTTGTTTGGTTGTTTACATGTAAAAAAAAAGTTCTTACTGCTGCCTTTAAATTTTTTAAATTCTAAAGGTAAAGGAAAATCTGGGGAAGAAAGAATACTTTTATATAATGTGGCCTATTTTTATCATTTTATTATTAGCACATAACTTTCCCTCCTCGCACTCCTATCCCCTCTCCATTGCTCCTGTCCCTACTTCTCACTTCCTGAAAACAGTACTTCAACTTTAGCAAATGTTTTCCCCCCGTTTGGTTCTCTAGCCCCACAGCCCCTGTCCTTGCCACAATCTCCCTACCTTTATATCCTACATTATCTCGCTGCTTAAGCAAGGTACAGTCATCCTGCCATGGAAATTCTGCTTTCTCTCTCTCTCTGTCTCTCTCTGTGTCTAGCACTAAATTTCTCAGTCAGTAATTCTGTTTGAATTTAATTGATTATGCACATACTTTCAAACCTAGATCAATTATTCTGTCTGAACTTAGCTACTCAGGGGCAATAATCCTGGGCCGACTTGCACCAGTGGCAGCTGGAAATAAAAGCAGTCTAAAGGAAACATGTGAGATGCAGAAATGACAGAGAGAAAGATGGAATTCTCAAGGTGGAGAGAGAAGAATTCCAATGAATTGGGCTTTTTCTTCTTGACTCTAACATGGCTACATGAGGAGGGAAAGTGCCGTGTCCTGAAAACGTCCGTTCGTTTTAATATAAATATAAATTTTCACGTCCTCCTTTCTTCCCTTCCCTGAAATTCTCTAAGGTTCTGAAAAAGAGTTCACCAAGCTTCTTCTCTGAAAGCAGTATTTCCCCATTCTCAGGGTTCCGTTATATTCAATACGAAGTGCCTACGTTGTTCAAAGCGTTGTGCTAGGCATTAATGGGGTTGGGAGAGGAGAAGGGATGAAAGGCAGATAATACATGGAATGGTTTGCCTTTAAAGTTGAGGGTGGGGGATTTCCTTCAAGGCAAACGATGCGTGGATTGGGTGGAGGATAAAGAAAGGAAACAGTTATATAATTGAAGAAATTCTGTGGTCTGTAATACTCCCACAGATTCCCTTTGAATACTCCCTCTTCTTCCTGCATCGCCCTCGTATTGCTGGTTGGTAACTGGTGTTTTGTCATTGATGGGTTCCTTTCTTCTGTGACCTCAGGCAAGGTCAGCCTGTATATCCCATCACGGGTGGATTCAGGCAACCCTACCCATCCTCACTGTCTGTGGACACTTCCATGTCCAGGTAGGTGGAGGTGAAAATGAGCACTGGAGGACAAGTCGCTCTTCTCACGCTTGCATCTTGTGTGCCTCTGCTTGCCTCTTAGTCGGCTAGGAGGGTGCGTACCTCAACCTCGTGTCTGTCTGTGCAGTGCGCCTGGCTCCCACACTAGGGGTCATAGAGGTTCCTGGCTAGGATCCCAGTGCTGTGCCTCAGGGGACCAGCTATGCCCACCAGTGAGCTCGACTCATCCCACTGGGAGACACTGCCTTCAAAAGCATTTTTTGCGATTTCACTGTGGGATGTGAAACGTCCCAAAAGTGGACGTTATGAGAAGAGCTTGACTGATTCAAAATGTACTGGGAGTGGGGCAAAGTGTAGGGGGGATAACTACGGGTTTGGTCTGAGTTCTGTAATTTGCTTCCTTTGAAGAAAGTATCCATCTGTGTAATGCAAAGGTGGTTGAAGGTGCCCAGGTAATCTAGAGTCTTCCTGGACCAAGACTGTCAGTCAGATGAGAAAGAACAGTGCTCACAAGCTGTCAGGCCGTAACGGGTGTGGGTCCTAGTGTGTGAATCAGGCCCTGTGTGGACACATTAGTGCAAGCGAAGCTCTGTGAGGCCTGCTATGCCCCACGTGAGGCTGCTCTATGTAATGCTTTGCTTCTGGAAAGGATGGCTTTCGTGCCCTGTGCTTGATGTACACACGTGTGGTGTATCCTCTGTGTGTTCAGTGTGCCTTTTTCAAGGGAGCTAGCATTATTGTGCTGGAAGGCAAGCTGTTGGGCTTTTAACTGGTTGTGAATCTTTATTTTTTATGTAGGTATGAAACTCGCAGTTTCCGTGGTGAATTTACAGCTTTAAAAAATACACTGTTTGTTCAGTGAATTGTCAGTCTGGCTGTTGAGGGGGTTACGAAATTAATATCCTACCCTCTAAAATATATTCTATACTTATTTTTAATATTGTAAGAACTGTCGATGACAGGAGTTTCTCACAGGCAAATAACCAGCAGCACGTATTTTTTGAAACTACTGTTAGCAAAGCATCATTATTTGGTCACGTATTTGTATTTTTACCATGCTTCCTTAATTGTTCAAGATTTTTCCCTAAACTATTGCATATTCAAGCAGAATCTCTTTTCTCCTTCTCAGATGAAGGAATTAATTGTATAGGCCATGATGAAAGACCAAGAATATTATTCTTACTGAATTAAAGTTCACTTTAAAACAGTTTGGAAAGTAACAGTTTCTATAAAGCATATCCAAATTTACCCAAAATGCTCATTGAAAGTACTGTATTGATTTTATTTTTCTTGCATGGCAGCTTCCCTCTTTGTGTGGGCTGGTGGTGGATGTGCTACGATTATTTTCATGCTGTACAGGCATACTTGGGAAAAAGTAGCTATCTTTATGTATGGTTTGTAGCTTGATACAGAATTGTATCTATCATTTACCTAAATCCTTCCCTTCAGTTCTGTTATCAAGTTATCATAAGGCTAGACTTCTCAAACATTACTTTCTTCCTATATAGAACATCATTTTGGATGATATTAATGGAAACATAACTAAGTCGGGGACTGCAAAAAATCTCCCTTTGCCTTACTTTCTCTATTGTTGCCTCCTCAAGGAGCACTGGTGGTGCAGTGGTTAAGTGCCTAGCTGCTAACCAAAAGGTCAGCAGTTCAAACCCACCAACGCTGGGGGAGAAAAGACCTGGCTATGTGCTCCAGTAAAGATTACAGCCTCGGAAATCCTATGGAGCAGTTCTGCTCTGTCTTACACGGTTGCTGTGAGTTGGAACGACTTCTTGACAGCACACAACAATTACATTATTGAAGAAGCCAATGATACGAGAAAACTCGTAACATGACAGTTTGCTTGTGAATGGAGGCAGACGTTTTTAAGTGTGATGTCTTTAGCTTCCATCATAATAAATCTAAATAATCTAAATGAGATTACCTTAATAAAGTGTTATATATTCAATGATTGTTCTTACTGAAACTCATTTGAAAACTGCTTTGCAAGAAAAGTGATTCCCCCCCTTTTTTTTAATTCTGTGGCCTAGAGCCTTCTCAGGAAAAATGTCAAATTCTGCTACTAGATGGAAAAAAATTCTGTTATATAGGGAATAATTATAAATATTGTCCACCTGATAATAGAAAGTTAAAAAAAAAATCAGCCCGTTATAATGTATAGTTAACATTTCTGCATACAAAGGATGTGTTTTCACCCTTCACCAATAGCAGTTAGTAGATTGTTTTGGAATTATGTCGTGCTTTTGCTACAGTAGCCACTAGTACATATTGTTTTCTTCTCTTCCCTTCGTTTAGGTTTTCCCATCATATGATTCCTGGTCCTCCTGGTCCCCACACAACTGGCATCCCTCATCCAGCTATTGTAACGCCTCAGGTCAAACAGGAACATCCCCACACTGACAGTGACCTAATGCACGTGTAAGTACGCACCTGGCGTCATCTGCGGATGCCTCAAGATACTAAGGATTTAAACACTGTTTCTTCTTTATTATTGGGCCTTCCCCATCAATTTTATTATGAAAATCAGCTGTAGCTGTGCCTTGAAAGCTGTGTCCCTGAGGACATTAACGCTGCTTGATTCTCGCTGCCCAGATTTTGATGCTGAGATTAGAAAGAACTGACCTTACGTGATCACGGGAACCTCACCAATACGCAGGAACCAAACTGTCAGAGCCTAAACGTTGAATAATCTTGAGCTGTTCAGCCTTTACTACTAGGTTTTAATTCAGTTCAGGTTGTTGAGGAGCACCTGTTAGTACCTGACAGAAGTAGATTGGAGGTTTAATGCATTTGCTTCTGGAAGTGCAGTTGCCCTGGTTTGAGGCGTCAGAAGCACAGAATTCAAGGGAAAGGGGCAAAGCCCAGGGTTCCCTGTTGGGCCAGGATTGCCACAGGGTGTTACAGCAGGACTAAATTCCCTGAAGGGATTAGTAGTCGAGCTTCTTAGTCTTGGGTTTGTGGCCTGAGATGGGAGGGTGAAGGTTGGAAGACAGTATGGGATAGTATGCGAAGCCAGTCTGCATTTGTTTGGGGAAGAGGTTCTAAAGTTTCATTAGCTTCTCAGAGTGTCCCTTGACCCCAAGAAGGTTAGGAACCTCTAAGAACCTGAAAGAGGTATGATCATCTAAACTCTATATTCAGCGTCTTCTGAGGTGACCAAGGAACTCAGCCTCAAGGTCCTAGATGGAGCCTCTTAACAAACCCAAACCCATTTCCATTTTGCGTTAAATACTTCTAGAGCTGTAGATAAACGTTCTCAAGCCAAAGATTCCATATTCAAGAAGAGTCAGTGGGTAAATAGGAAGCCTTTTTGGTTTTGGTTGTTTGCATCATGGTGTTTCATCAAATGAACCAAGCATTGCTTTCCAAAGTTGATCATATTCTAGTGGCCTGTAGGGAGCCCAGAGGGTCTGAGTATGACTGGTGATGTAAACAGATGTTCTGCTTCTCTCCTCCTCCCATCTCTTCCTTATTCCCTCTACCTCCCCACCTCCACTCCCCAACCACCACCACAACCACCTTTTAGGAAGCCTCAGCATGAACAGAGAAAGGAGCAGGAGCCAAAAAGACCTCACATTAAGAAACCTCTGAATGCTTTTATGTTATACATGAAAGAAATGAGAGCAAATGTCGTAGCTGAGTGTACTCTAAAGGAAAGTGCAGCTATCAACCAGATTCTAGGCAGAAGGGTAAGTAGTATACCAGTGTATACCAATGTTTATGGTAACCATGTGTCTTAGTCATCTAGTGCTGCTATAACAGAAACACCACAAGTGGATGGTTTTAACGAAGAGAAGTTTATTTCCTCACAGTCAAAGTAGGCTAAAAGTCCAAATTCAGGGTGTCAGCTCCAGGG